>NW_026698384.1:0-86848 GCF_030435755.1 Ochotona princeps
GCCCTTGAGTGCCTAGGACTAAAATGAAGCTGGTAGAGCATCCCACACAAACGAATGCTCCACATGCGGGTTTCACATGCCACCAACTCCACATTCACAGGCAACTTCAGCGCCACAGCCGTTTTCAGATAGCCCTCAATGCAAAGGCTCTAGACACAAATATTGGTGTGAGAGCTAATTCAATCAAGGAAACACTGCATGTTGGTGAAGGGCATATTGAAGAAGGATCAGCCGAGTGGTTCTTGTGGGAGAACAACTCCATTTGGCTCACTAACTTCACACACCATCAGGCTTCCAAGCAGCTCTCAAGGAAACTCAGTTTTCACACTCTACGCTTAGTGCCCTTTGAGTGCCTAGGACTGAAATGAAGCTTGGTGAGCATCCCACACAAACGAATGCTCCACATGCGGGTTTCACATGCCACCAACTCCACATTCACAGGCAACTTCAGCGCCACAGCCGTTTTCAGATAGCCCTCAATGCAAAGGCTCTAGACGCAAATATTGGTGTGAGAGCTAATTCAATCAAGGAAACACTGCATGTTGGTGAAGGGCATATTGAAGAAGGATCAGCCGAGTGGTTCTTGTGGGAGAACAACTCCATTTGGCTCACTAACTTCACACACCATCAGGCTTCCAAGCAGCTCTCAAGGAAACTCAGTTTTCACACTTTATGCTTAGTGCCCTTGAGTGCCTAGGACTAAAATGAAGCTGGTAGAGCATCCCACACAAACGAATGCTCCACATGCGGGTTTCACATGCCACCAACTCCACATTCACAGGCAACTTCAGCGCCACAGCCGTTTTCAGATAGCCCTCAATGCAAAGGCTCTAGACACAAATATTGGTGTGAGAGCTAATTCAATCAAGGAAACACTCCATGTTGGTGAAGGGCATATTGAAGAAGGATCAGCCGAGTGGTTCTTGTGGGAGAACAACTCCATTTGGCTCACTAACTTCACACACCATCAGGCTTCCAAGCAGCTCTCAAGGAAACTCAGTTTTCACACTCTACGCTTAGTGCCCTTTGAGTGCCTAGGACTGAAATGAAGCTTGGTGAGCATCCCACACAAACGAATGCTCCACATGCGGGTTTCACATGCCACCAACTCCACATTCACAGGCAACTTCAGCGCCACAGCCGTTTTCAGATAGCCCTCAATGCAAAGGCTCTAGACGCAAATATTGGTGTGAGAGCTATTCAATCAAGGAAACACTGCATGTTGGTGAAGGGCATATTGAAGAAGGATCAGCCGAGTGGTTCTTGTGGGAGAACAACTCCATTTGGCTCACTAACTTCACACACCATCAGGCTTCCAAGCAGCTCTCAAGGAAACTCAGTTTTCACACTTTATGCTTAGTGCCCTTTGAGTGCCTAGGACTGAAATGAGCTTGGTGAGCATCCCACACAAACGAATGCTCCACATGCGGGTTTCACATGCCACCAACTCCACATTGACAGGCAACTTCAGCGCCACAGCCATTTTCAGATAGCCCTCAATGCAAAGGCTCTAGACGCAAATATTGGTGTGAGAGCTAATTCAATCAAGGAAACACTGCATGTTGGTGAAGGGCATATTGAAGAAGGATTAGCCGAGTGGTTCTTGTGGGAGAACAACTCCATTTGGCTCACTAACTTCACACACCATCAGGCTTCCAAGCAGCTCTCAAGGAAACTCAGTTTTCACACTCTATGCTTAGTGCCCTTTGAGTGCATTATCTAGGAATGACCCTGGTAGAGCATCCCACACAAACGAATGCGCCACATGCGGGTTTGACATGCCACCAACTCCACATTCACAGGCAACTTCAGCGCCATAGCCATTTTCAGATAGCCCTCAATGCAAAAGCTCTAGACACAAATATTGGTGTGAGAGCTAATTCAATCATGGAAACACTGCATGTTGGTGAAGCGCATATTGAAGAAGGATCAGCGGAGTGGTTCTTGTGGGAGAACAACTCCATTTGGCTCACTAACTTCACACACCATCAGGCATCCAAGCAGCTCTCAAAAAAACTCAGTTTTCACACTCTATGCTTAGTGCCCTTTGAGTGCATAGGACTGAAATGAAGCTTGGTGAGCATCCCACACAAACGAATGCTCCACATGCGGGTTTCACATGCCACCAACTCCACATTCACAGGCAACTTTAGCGCCACAGCCGTTTTCAGATAGCCCTCAATGCAAAGGCTCTAGACGCAAATATTGGTGTGAGAGCTAATTGAATCAAGGAAACACTGCATGTTGGTGAAGGGCATATTGAAGAAGGATCAGCCGAGTGGTTCTTGTGGGAGAACAACTCCATTTGGCTCACTAACTTCACACACCATCAGGCTTCCAAGCAGCTCTCAAGGAAACTCAGTTTTCACACTCTGGGCTTAGTGCCCTTTCATTGCATTATCAAGGAATGAACCTGGTAGAGCATCCCACACAAACGAATGCTCCACATGCGGGTTTCACATGCCACCAACTCCACATTCACAGGCAACTTCAGCGCCACAGCCGTTTTCAGATAGCCTCAGTGCAAAGGCTCTAGACAGAAATATTGGTGTGAGAGCTAATTCAATCAAGGAAACACTGCATGTTGGTGAAGGGCATATTGAAGAAGGATCAGCCGAGTGGTTCTTGTGGGAGAACAACTCCATTTGGCTCACTAACTTCACACACCATCAGGCTTCCAAGCAGCTCTCAAGGAAACTCAGTTTTCACACTCTATGCTTAGTGCCCTTTGAGTGCATTATCTAGGAATGAACCTGGTAGAGCATCCCACACAAACGAATGCTCCACATGCGGGTTTCACATGCCACCAACTCCACATTCACAGGCAACTTCAGCGCCACAGCCGTTTTTAGATAGCCCTCAATGCAAAGGCTCTTGACTCAAATATTGGTGTGAGAGCTAATTCAATCAAGGAAACACTGCATGTTGGTGAAGGGCATATTGAAGAAGGATCAGCCGAGTGGTTCTTGTGGGAGAACAACTCCATTTGGCTCACTAACTTCACACACCATCAGGCTTCCAAGCAGCTCTCAAGGAAACTCAGTTTTCACACTCTATGCTTAGTGCCCTTTGAGTACCTAGGACTGAAATGAAGCTTGGTGAGCATCCCACACAAACGAATGCTCCACATGCGGGTTTCACATGCCACCAACTCCACATTCTCAGGCAACTTCAGCGCCACAGCCGTTTTCAGATAGCCCTCAATGCAAAGGCTCTAGACACAAATATTGGTGTGAGAGCTAATTCAATCAAGGAAACACTGCATGTTGGTGAAGCGCATATTGAAGAAGGATCAGCCGAGTGGTTCTTGTGGGAGAACAACTCCATTTGGCTCACTAACTTCACACACCATCAGGCTTCCAAGCAGCTCTCAAGGAAACTCAGTTTTCACACTCTATGCTTAGTGCCCTTTGAGTGCATTATCTAGGAATGAACCTGGTAGAGCATCCCACACAAACGAATGCTCCACATGCGGGTTTCACATGCCACCAACTCCACATTCACAGGCAACTTCAGCGCCACAGCCGTTTGCAGATAGCCCTCAATGCAAAGGCTCTAGACACAAATATTGGTGTGAGAGCTAATTCAATCAAGGAAACACTGCATGTTGGTGAAGGGCATATTGAAGAAGGATCAGCCGAGTGGTTCTTGTGGGAGAACAACTCCATTTGGCTCACTAACTTCACACACCATCAGGCTTCCAAGCAGCTCTCAAGGAAACTCAGTTTTCACACTCTATGCTTAGTGCCCTTTGAGTACCTAGGACTGAAATGAAGCTTGGTGAGCATCCCACACAAACGAATGCTCCACATGCGGGTTTCACATGCCACCAACTCCACATTGACAGGCAACTTCAGCGCCACAGCCATTTTCAGATAGCCCTCAATGCAAAGGCTCTAGACGCAAATATTGGTGTGAGAGCTAATTCAATCAAGGAAACACTGCATATTGGTGAAGGGCATATTGAAGAAGGATCAGCCGAGTGGTTCTTGTGGGAGAACAACTCTATTTGGCTCACTAACTTCACACACCATCAGGCTTCCAAGCAGCTCTCAAGGAAACTCAGTTTTCACACTCTATGCTTAGTGCCCTTTGAGTAACTAGGACTGAAATGAAGCTTGGTGAGCATCCCACACAAACGAATGCTCCACATGCGGGTTTCACATGCCACCAACTCCACATTCACAGGCAACTTCAGCGCCACAGCCGTTTTCAGATAGCCCTCAATGCAAAGGCTCTAGACGCAAATATTGGTGTGAGAGCTAATTCAATCAAGGAAACACTGCATGTTGGTGAAGGGCATATTGAAGAAGGATCAGCCGAGTGGTTCTTGTGGGAGAACAACTCCATTTGGCTCACTAACTTCACACACCATCAGGCTTCCAAGCAGCTCTCAAGGAAACTCAGTTTTCACACTCTATGCTTAGTGCCCTTTGAGTACCTAGGACTGAAATGAAGCTTGGTGAGCATCCCACACAAACGAATGCTCCACATGCGGGTTTCACATGCCACCAACTCCACATTCACAGGCAACTTCAGCGCCACAGCCGTTTTCAGATAGCCCTCAATGCAAAGGCTCTAGACACAAATATTGGTGTGAGAGCTAATTCAATCAAGGAAACACTGCATGTTGGTGTAGGGCATATTGAAGAAGGATCAGCCGAGTGGTTCTTGTGGGAGAACAACTCCATTTGGCTCACTAACTTCACACACCATCAGACTTCCAAGCAGCTCTCAAGGAAACTCAGTTTTCACACTCTATGCTTAGTGCCCTTTAAGTGCATTATCTAGGAATGAACCTGGTAGAGCATCCCACACAAACGAATGCTCCACATGCGGGTTTCACATGCCACCAACTCCACATTCACAGGCAACTTCAGCGCCACAGCCGTTTTCAGATAGCCCTCAATGCAAAGGCTCTAGATGCAAATATTGGTGTGAGAGCTAATTCAATCAAGGAAACACTGCATGTTGGTGAAGGGCATATTGAAGAAGGATCAGCCGAGTGGTTCTTGTGGGAGAACAACTCCATTTGGCTCACTAACTTCACACACCATCAGGCTTCCAAGCAGCTCTCAAGGAAGCTCAGTTTTCACACTCTATGCTTAGTGCCCTTTGAGTGCATTATCTAGGAATGAACCTGGTAGAGCATCCCACACAAACGAATGCTCCACATGCGGGTTTCACATGCCACCAACTCCACATTCACAGGCAACTTCAGCGCCACAGCCGTTTTCAGATAGCCCTCAATGCAAAGGCTCTAGACGCAAATATTGGTGTGAGAGCTAATTCAATCAAGGAAACACTGCATGTTGGTGAAGGGCATATTGAAGAAGGATCAGCCGAGTGGTTCTTGTGGGAGAACAACTCCATTTGGCTCACTAACTTCACATACCATCAGGCTTCCAAGCAGCTCTCAAGGAAACTCAGTTTTCACACTCTATGCTTAGTGCCCTTTGAGTGCATTATCTAGGAATGAACCTGGTAGAGCATCCCACACAAACGAATGCTCCACATGCGGGTTTCACATGCCACCGACTCCACATTCACAGGCAACTTCAGCGCCACAGCCGTTTTCAGATAGCCCTCAATGCAAAGGCTCTAGACGCAAATATTGGTGTGAGAGCTAATTCAATCAAGGAAACACTGCATGTTGGTGAAGGGCATATTGAAGAAGGATCAGCCGAGTGGTTCTTGTGGGAGAACAACTCCATTTGGCTCACTAACTTCACACACCATCAGGCTTCCAAGCAGCTCTCAAGGAAACTCAGTTTTCACACTCTATGCTTAGTGCCCTTTGAGTGCATTATCTAGGAATGAACCTGGTAGAGCATCCCACACAAACGAATGCTCCACATGCGGGTTTCACATGCCACCAACTCCACATTGACAGGCAACTTCAGCGCCACAGCCGTTTTCAGATAGCCCTCAATGCAAAGGCTCTAGACGCAAATATTGGTGTGAGAGCTAATTCAATCAAGGAAACATTGCATGTTGGTGAAGGGCATATTGAAGAAGGATCAGCCGAGTGGTTCTTGTGGGAGAACAACTCCATTTGGCTCACTAACTTCACACACCATCAGGCTTCCAAGCAGCTCTCAAGGAAACTCAGTTTTCACACTCTATGCTTAGTGCCCTTTGAGTACCTTGGACTGAAATGAAGCTTGGTGAGCATCCCACACAAACGAATGCTCCACATGCGGGTTTCACATGCCACCAACTCCACATTCTCAGGCAACTTCAGCGCCACAGCCGTTTTCAGACAGCCCTCAATGCAAAGGCTCTAGATGCAAATATTGGTGTGAGAGCTAATTCAATCAAGGAAACACTGCATGTTGGTGAAGGGCATATTGAAGAAGGATCAGCCGAGTGGTTCTTGTGGGAGAACAACTCCATTTGGCTCACTAACTTCACACACCATCAGGCTTCCAAGCAGCTCTCAAGGAAACTCAGTTTTCACACTTTATGCTTAGTGCCCTTGAGTGCCTAAGACTAAAATGAAGCTGGTAGAGCATCCCACACAAACGAATGCTCCACATGCGGGTTTCACATGCCACCAACTCCACATTGACAGGCAACTTCAGCGCCACAGCCGTTTTCAGATAGCCCTCAATGCAAAGGCTCTAGACACAAATATTGGTGTGAGAGCTAATTCAATCAAGGAAACACTCCATGTTGGTGAAGGGCATATTGAAGAAGGATCAGCCGAGTGTTCTTGTGGGAGAACAACTCCATTTGGCTCACTAACTTCACACACCATCAGGCTTCCAAGCAGCTCTCAAGGAAACTCAGTTTTCACACTCTACGCTTAGTGCCCTTTGAGTGCCTAGGACTGAAATGAAGCTTGGTGAGCATCCCACACAAACGAATGCTCCACATGCGGGTTTCACATGCCACCAACTCCACATTCACAGGCAACTTCAGCGCCACAGCCGTTTTCAGATAGCCCTCAATGCAAAGGCTCTAGACGCAAATATTGGTGTGAGAGCTAATTCAATCAAGGAAACACTGCATGTTGGTGAAGGGCATATTGAAGAAGGATCGGAACTGTGGTTCTTGTGGGAGAACAACTCCATTTGGCTCACTAACTTCACACACCATCAGGCTTCCAAGCAGCTCTCAAGGAAACTCAGTTTTCACACTCTATGCTTAGTGCCCTTTGAGTGCATTATCTAGGAATGAACCTGGTAGAGCATCCCACACAAACGAATGCTCCACATGCGGGTTTCACATGCCACCAACTCCACATTCACAGGCAACTTCAGCGCCACAGCCGTTTTCAGATAGCCCTCAATGCAAAGGCTCTAGACGCAAATATTGGTGTGAGAGCTAATTCAATCAAGGAAACATTGCATGTTGGTGAAGGGCATATTGAAGAAGGATCAGCCGAGTGGTTCTTGTGGGAGAACAACTCCATTTGGCTCACTAACTTCACACACCATCAGGCTTCCAAGCAGCTCTCAAGGAAACTCAGTTTTCACACTCTATGCTTAGTGCCCTTTGAGTACCTAGGACTGAAATGAAGCTTGGTGAGCATCCCACACAAACGAATGCTCCACATGCGGGTTTCACATGCCACCAACTCCACATTCTCAGGCAACTTCAGCGCCACAGCCGTTTTCAGACAGCCCTCAATGCAAAGGCTCTAGATGCAAATATTGGTGTGAGAGCTAATTCAATCAAGGAAACACTGCATGTTGGTGAAGGGCATATTGAAGAAGGATCAGCCGAGTGGTTCTTGTGGGAGAACAACTCCATTTGGCTCACTAACTTCACACACCATCAGGCTTCCAAGCAGCTCTCAAGGAAACTCAGTTTTCACACTTTATGCTTAGTGCCCTTGAGTGCCTAGGACTAAAATGAAGCTGGTAGAGCATCCCACACAAACGAATGCTCCACATGCGGGTTTCACATGCCACCAACTCCACATTCACAGGCAACTTCAGCGCCACAGCCGTTTTCAGATAGCCCTCAATGCAAAGGCTCTAGACACAAATATTGGTGTGAGAGCTAATTCAATCAAGGAAACACTGCATGTTGGTGAAGGGCATATTGAAGAAGGATCAGCCGAGTGGTTCTTGTGGGAGAACAACTCCATTTGGCTCACTAACTTCACACACCATCAGGCTTCCAAGCAGCTCTCAAGGAAACTCAGTTTTCACACTCTACGCTTAGTGCCCTTTGAGTGCCTAGGACTGAAATGAAGCTTGGTGAGCATCCCACACAAACGAATGCTCCACATGCGGGTTTCACATGCCACCAACTCCACATTCACAGGCAACTTCAGCGCCACAGCCGTTTTCAGATAGCCCTCAATGCAAAGGCTCTAGACGCAAATATTGGTGTGAGAGCTAATTCAATCAAGGAAACACTGCATGTTGGTGAAGGGCATATTGAAGAAGGATCAGCCGAGTGGTTCTTGTGGGAGAACAACTCCATTTGGCTCACTAACTTCACGACACCATCAGGCTTCCAAGCAGCTCTCAAGGAAACTCAGTTTTCACACTTTATGCTTAGTGCCCTTGAGTGCCTAGGACTAAAATGAAGCTGGTAGAGCATCCCACACAACGAATGCTCCACATGCGGGTTTCACATGCCACCAACTCCACATTCACAGGCAACTTCAGCGCCACAGCCGTTTTCAGATAGCCCTCAATGCAAAGGCTCTAGACACAAATATTGGTGTGAGAGCTAATTCAATCAAGGAAACACTCCATGTTGGTGAAGGGCATATTGAAGAAGGATCAGCCGAGTGGTTCTTGTGGGAGAACAACTCCATTTGGCTCACTAACTTCACACACCATCAGGCTTCCAAGCAGCTCTCAAGGAAACTCAGTTTTCACACTCTACGCTTAGTGCCCTTTGAGTGCCTAGGACTGAAATGAAGCTTGGTGAGCATCCCACACAAACGAATGCTCCACATGCGGGTTTCACATGCCACCAACTCCACATTCACAGGCAACTTCAGCGCCACAGCCGTTTTCAGATAGCCCTCAATGCAAAGGCTCTAGACGCAAATATTGGTGTGAGAGCTAATTCAATCAAGGAAACACTGCATGTTGGTGAAGGGCATATTGAAGAAGGATCAGCCGAGTGGTTCTTGTGGGAGAACAACTCCATTTGGCTCACTAACTTCACACACCATCAGGCTTCCAAGCAGCTCTCAAGGAAACTCAGTTTTCACACTTTATGCTTAGTGCCCTTTGAGTGCCTAGGACTGAAATGAAGCTTGGTGAGCATCCCACACAAACGAATGCTCCACATGCGGGTTTCACATGCCACCAACTCCACATTCTCAGGCAACTTCAGCGCCACAGCCGTTTTCAGACAGCCCTCAATGCAAAGGCTCTAGATGCAAATATTGGTGTGAGAGCTAATTCAATCAAGGAAACACTGCATGTTGGTGAAGGGCATATTGAAGAAGATCAGCCGAGTGGTTCTTGTGGGAGAACAACTCCATTTGGCTCACTAACTTCACACACCATCAGGCTTCCAAGCAGCTCTCAAGGAAACTCAGTTTTCACACTCTATGCTTAGTGCCCTTGAGTGCCTAGGACTAAAATGAAGCTGGTAGAGCATCCCACACAAACGAATGCTCCACATGCGGGTTTTCACATGCCACCAACTCCACATTCACAGGCAACTTCAGCGCCACAGCCGTTTTCAGATAGCCCTCAATGCAAAGGCTCTAGACACAAATATTGGTGTGAGAGCTAATTCAATCAAGGAAACACTGCATGTTGGTGAAGGGCATATTGAAGAAGGATCAGCCGAGTGGTTCTTGTGGGAGAACAACTCCATTTGGCTCACTAACTTCACACACCATCAGGCTTCCAAGCAGCTCTCAAGGAAACTCAGTTTTCACACTCTACGCTTAGTGCCCTTTGAGTGCCTAGGACTGAAATGAAGCTTGGTGAGCATCCCACACAAACGAATGCTCCACATGCGGGTTTCACATGCCACCAACTCCACATTCACAGGCAACTTCAGCGCCACAGCCGTTTTCAGATAGCCCTCAATGCAAAGGCTCTAGACGCAAATATTGGTGTGAGAGCTAATTCAATCAAGGAAACACTGCATGTTGGTGAAGGGCATATTGAAGAAGGATCAGCCGAGTGGTTCTTGTGGGAGAACAACTCCATTTGGCTCACTAACTTCACACACCATCAGGCTTCCAAGCAGCTCTCAAGGAAACTCAGTTTTCACACTTTATGCTTAGTGCCCTTGAGTGCCTAGGACTAAAATGAAGCTGGTAGAGCATCCCACACAAACGAATGCTCCACATGCGGGTTTCACATGCCACCAACTCCACATTCACAGGCAACTTCAGCGCCACAGCCGTTTTCAGATAGCCCTCAATGCAAAGGCTCTAGACACAAATATTGGTGTGAGAGCTAATTCAATCAAGGAAACACTCCATGTTGGTGAAGGGCATATTGAAGAAGGATCAGCCGAGTGGTTCTTGTGGGAGAACAACTCCATTTGGCTCACTAACTTCACACACCATCAGGCTTCCAAGCAGCTCTCAAGGAAACTCAGTTTTCACACTCTACGCTTAGTGCCCTTTGAGTGCCTAGGACTGAAATGAAGCTTGGTGAGCATCCCACACAAACGAATGCTCCACATGCGGGTTTCACATGCCACCAACTCCACATTCACAGGCAACTTCAGCGCCACAGCCGTTTTCAGATAGCCCTCAATGCAAAGGCTCTAGACGCAAATATTGGTGTGAGAGCTAATTCAATCAAGGAAACACTGCATGTTGGTGAAGGGCATATTGAAGAAGGATCAGCCGAGTGGTTCTTGTGGGAGAACAACTCCATTTGGCTCACTAACTTCACACACCATCAGGCTTCCAAGCAGCTCTCAAGGAAACTCAGTTTTCACACTTTATGCTTAGTGCCCTTTGAGTGCCTAGGACTGAAATGAAGCTTGGTGAGCATCCCACACAAACGAATGCTCCACATGCGGGTTTCACATGCCACCAACTCCACATTCTCAGGCAACTTCAGCGCCACAGCCGTTTTCAGACAGCCCTCAATGCAAAGGCTCTAGATGCAAATATTGGTGTGAGAGCTAATTCAATCAAGGAAACACTGCATGTTGGTGAAGGGCATATTGAAGAAGGATCAGCCGAGTGGTTCTTGTGGGAGAACAACTCCATTTGGCTCACTAACTTCACACACCATCAGGCTTCCAAGCAGCTCTCAAGGAAACTCAGTTTTCACACTCTATGCTTAGTGCCCTTGAGTGCCTAGGACTAAAATGAAGCTGGTAGAGCATCCCACACAAACGAATGCTCCACATGCGGGTTTCACATGCCACCAACTCCACATTCACAGGCAACTTCAGCGCCACAGCCGTTTTCAGATAGCCCTCAATGCAAAGGCTCTAGACACAAATATTGGTGTGAGAGCTAATTCAATCAAGGAAACACTGCATGTTGGTGAAGGGCATATTGAAGAAGGATCAGCCGAGTGGTTCTTGTGGGAGAACAACTCCATTTGGCTCACTAACTTCACACACCATCAGGCTTCCAAGCAGCTCTCAAGGAAACTCAGTTTTCACACTCTACGCTTAGTGCCCTTTGAGTGCCTAGGACTGAAATGAAGCTTGGTGAGCATCCCACACAAACGAATGCTCCACATGCGGGTTTCACATGCCACCAACTCCACATTCACAGGCAACTTCAGCGCCACAGCCGTTTTCAGATAGCCCTCAATGCAAAGGCTCTAGACGCAAATATTGGTGTGAGAGCTAATTCAATCAAGGAAACACTGCATGTTGGTGAAGGGCATATTGAAGAAGGATCAGCCGAGTGGTTCTTGTGGGAGAACAACTCCATTTGGCTCACTAACTTCACACACCATCAGGCTTCCAAGCAGCTCTCAAGGAAACTCAGTTTTCACACTTTATGCTTAGTGCCCTTGAGTGCCTAGGACTAAAATGAAGCTGGTAGAGCATCCCACACAAACGAATGCTCCACATGCGGGTTTCACATGCCACCAACTCCACATTCACAGGCAACTTCAGCGCCACAGCCGTTTTCAGATAGCCCTCAATGCAAAGGCTCTAGACACAAATATTGGTGTGAGAGCTAATTCAATCAAGGAAACACTCCATGTTGGTGAAGGGCATATTGAAGAAGGATCAGCCGAGTGGTTCTTGTGGGAGAACAACTCCATTTGGCTCACTAACTTCACACACCATCAGGCTTCCAAGCAGCTCTCAAGGAAACTCAGTTTTCACACTCTACGCTTAGTGCCCTTTGAGTGCCTAGGACTGAAATGAAGCTTGGTGAGCATCCCACACAAACGAATGCTCCACATGCGGGTTTCACATGCCACCAACTCCACATTCACAGGCAACTTCAGCGCCACAGCCGTTTTCAGATAGCCCTCAATGCAAAAGCTCTAGACGCAAATATTGGTGTGAGAGCTAATTCAATCAAGGAAACACTGCATGTTGGTGAAGGGCATATTGAAGAAGGATCAGCCGAGTGGTTCTTGTGGGAGAACAACTCCATTTGGCTCACTAACTTCACACACCATCAGGCTTCCAAGCAGCTCTCAAGGAAACTCAGTTTTCACACTTTATGCTTAGTGCCCTTTGAGTGCCTAGGACTGAAATGAAGCTTGGTGAGCATCCCACACAAACGAATGCTCCACATGCGGGTTTCACATGCCACCAACTCCACATTGACAGGCAACTTCAGCGCCACAGCCATTTTCAGATAGCCCTCAATGCAAAGGCTCTAGACACAAATATTGGTGTGAGAGCTAATTCAATCAAGGAAACACTGCATGTTGGTGAAGGGCATATTGAAGAAGGATTAGCCGAGTGGTTCTTGTGGGAGAACAACTCCATTTGGCTCACTAACTTCACACACCATCAGGCTTCCAAGCAGCTCTCAAGGAAACTCAGTTTTCACACTCTATGCTTAGTGCCCTTTGAGTGCATTATCTAGGAATGACCCTGGTAGAGCATCCCACACAAACGAATGCGCCACATGCGGGTTTGACATGCCACCAACTCCACATTCACAGGCAACTTCAGCGCCATAGCCATTTTCAGATAGCCCTCAATGCAAAAGCTCTAGACACAAATATTGGTGTGAGAGCTAATTCAATCATGGAAACACTGCATGTTGGTGAAGCGCATATTGAAGAAGGATCAGCGGAGTGGTTCTTGTGGGAGAACAACTCCATTTGGCTCACTAACTTCACACACCATCAGGCATCCAAGCAGCTCTCAAAAAAACTCAGTTTTCACACTCTATGCTTAGTGCCCTTTGAGTGCATAGGACTGAAATGAAGCTTGGTGAGCATCCCACACAAACGAATGCTCCACATGCGGGTTTCACATGCCACCAACTCCACATTCACAGGCAACTTTAGCGCCACAGCCGTTTTCAGATAGCCCTCAATGCAAAGGCTCTAGACGCAAATATTGGTGTGAGAGCTAATTCAATCAAGGAAACACTGCATGTTGGTGAAGGGCATATTGAAGAAGGATCAGCCGAGTGGTTCTTGTGGGAGAACAACTCCATTTGGCTCACTAACTTCACACACCATCAGGCTTCCAAGCAGCTCTCAAGGAAACTCAGTTTTCACACTCTATGCTTAGTGCCCTTTGAGTGCCTAGGACTAAAATGAAGCTTGGTGAGCATCCCACACAAACGAATGCGCCACATGCGGGTTTCACATGCCACCAACTCCACATTGACAGGCAACTTCAGCGCCACAGCCATTTTCAGATAGCCTCAATGCAAAGGCTCTAGACGCAAATATTGGTGTGAGAGCTAATTCAATCAAGGAAACACTGCATGTTGGTGAAGGGCATATTGAAGGAAGGATTAGCCGAGTGGTTCTTGTGGGAGAACAACTCCATTTGGCTCACTAACTTTACACACCATCAGGCTTCCAAGCAGCTCTCAAGGAAACTCAGTTTTCACACTCTATGCTTAGTGCCCTTGGAGTGCATTATCTAGGAATGAACATGGTAGAGCATCCCACACAAACGAATGCTCCACATGCGGGTTTCACATGCCACCAACTCCACATTCACAGGCAACTTCAGCGCCACAGCCATTTTCAGATAGCCCTCAATGCAAAAGCTCTAGACACAAATATTGGTGTGAGAGCTAATTCAATCAAGGAAACACTGCATGTTGGTGAAGGGCATATTGAAGAAGGATCAGCCGAGTGGTTCTTGTGGGAGAACAACTCCATTTGGCTCACTAACTTCACACACCATCAGGCTTCCAAGCAGCTCTCAAGGAAACTCAGTTTTCACACTTTATGCTTAGTGCCCTTTGAGTGCCTAGGACTGAAATGAAGCTTGGTGAGCATCCCACACAAACGAATGCTCCACATGCGGGTTTCACATGCCACCAACTCCACATTCACAGCAACTTCAGCGCCACAGCCGTTTTCAGATAGCCCTCAATGCAAAGGCTCTAGACGCAAATATTGGTGTGAGAGCTAATTCAATCAAGGAAACACTGCATGTTGGTGAAGGGCATATTGAAGAAGGATCAGCGGAGTGGTTCTTGTGGGAGAACAACTCCATTTGGCTCACTAACTTCACACACCATCAGGCTTCCAAGCAGCTCTCAAGGAAACTCAGTTTTCACACTTTATGCTTAGTGCCCTTTGAGTGCCTAGGACTGAAATGAAGCTTGGTGAGCATCCCACACAAACGAATGCTCCACATGCGGGTTTCACATGCCACCAACTCCACATTCACAGGCAACTTCAGCGCCACAGCCGTTTTCAGATAGCCCTCAATGCAAAGGCTCTAGACGCAAATATTGGTGTGAGAGCTAATTCAATCAAGGAAACACTGCATGTTGGTGAAGGGCATATTGAAGAAGGATCAGCCGAGTGGTTCTTGTGGGAGAACAACTCCATTTGGCTCACTAACTTCACACACCATCAGGCTTCCAAGCAGCTCTCAAGGAAACTCAGTTTTCACACTTTATGCTTAGTGCCCTTTGAGTGCCTAGGACTGAAATGAAGCTTGGTGAGCATCCCACACAAACGAATGCTCCACATGCGGGTTTCACATGCCACCAACTCCACATTGACAGGCAACTTCAGCGCCACAGCCGTTTTCAGATAGCCCTCAATGCAAAGGCTCTAGACGCAAATATTGGTGTGAGAGCTAATTCAATCAAGGAAACACTGCATGTTGGTGAAGGGCATATTGAAGAAGGATTAGCCGAGTGGTTCTTGTGGGAGAACAACTCCATTTGGCTCACTAACTTCACACACCATCAGGCTTCCAAGCAGCTCTCAAGGAAACTCAGTTTTCACACTCTATGCTTAGTGCCCTTTGAGTGCATTATCTAGGAATGACCCTGGTAGAGCATCCCACACAAACGAATGCGCCACATGCGGGTTTCACATGCCACCAACTCAACATTCACAGGCAACTTCAGCGCCACAGCCATTTTCAGATAGCCCTCAATGCAAAAGCTCTAGACACAAATATTGGTGTGAGAGCTAATTCAATCAAGGAAACACTGCATGTTGGTGAAGGGCATATTGAAGAAGGATCAGCCGAGTGGTTCTTGTGGGAGAACAACTCCATTTGGCTCACTAACTTCACACACCATCAGGCTTCCAAGCAGCTCTCAAGGAAACTCAGTTTTCACACTTTATGCTTAGTGCCCTTGAGTGCCTAGGACTAAAATGAAGCTGGTAGAGCATCCCACACAAACGAATGCTCCACATGCGGGTTTCACATGCCACCAACTCCACATTCACAGGCAACTTCAGCGCCACAGCCGTTTTCAGATAGCCCTCAATGCAAAGGCTCTAGACGCAAATATTGGTGTGAGAGCTAATTCAATCAAGGAAACACTGCATGTTGGTGAAGGGCATATTGAAGAAGGATCAGCGGAGTGGTTCTTGTGGGAGAACAACTCCATTTGGCTCACTAACTTCACACACCATCAGGCTTCCAAGCAGCTCTCAAGGAAACTCAGTTTTCACACTTTATGCTTAGTGCCCTTTGAGTGCCTAGGACTGAAATGAAGCTTGGTGAGCATCCCACACAAACGAATGCTCCACATGCGGGTTTCACATGCCACCAACTCCACATTCACAGGCAACTTCAGCGCCACAGCCGTTTTCAGATAGCCCTCAATGCAAAGGCTCTAGACGCAAATATTGGTGTGAGAGCTAATTCAATCAAGGAAACACTGCATGTTGGTGAAGGGCATATTGAAGAAGGATCAGTCGAGTGGTTCTTGTGGGAGAACAACTCCATTTGGCTCACTAACTTCACACACCATCAGGCTTCCAAGCAGCTCTCAAGGAAACTCAGTTTTCACACTCTATGCTTAGTGCCCTTTGAGTGCATTATCTAGGAATGACCCTGGTAGAGCATCCCACACAAACGAATGTTCCACATGCGGGTTTCACATGCCACCAACTCAACATTCACAGGCAACTTCAGCGCCACAGCCATTTTCAGATAGCCCTCAATGCAAAAGCTCTAGACACAAATATTGGTGTGAGAGCTAATTCAATCAAGGAAACACTGCATGTTGGTGAAGGGCATATTGAAGAAGGATCAGCCGAGTGGTTCTTGTGGGAGAACAACTCCATTTGGCTCACTAACTTCACACACCATCAGGCTTCCAAGCAGCTCTCAAGGAAACTCAGTTTTCACACTTTATGCTTAGTGCCCTTGAGTGCCTAGGACTAAAATGAAGCTGGTAGAGCATCCCACACAAACGAATGCTCCACATGCGGGTTTCACATGCCACCAACTTCACATTCACAGGCAACTTCAGCGCCACAGCCATTTTCAGATAGCCCTCAATGCAAAGGCTCTAGACACAAATACTGGTGTGAGAGCTAATTCAATCAAGGAAACACTGCATGTTGGTGAAGGGCATATTGAAGAAGGATCAGCCGAGTGGTTCTTGTGGGAGAACAACTCCATTTGGCTCACTAACTTCACACACCATCAGGCTTCCAAGCAGCTCTCAAGGAAACTCAGTTTTCACACTCTACGCTTAGTGCCCTTTGAGTGCCTAGGACTGAAATGAAGCTTGGTGAGCATCCCACACAAACGAATGCTCCACATGCGGGTTTCACATGCCACCAACTCCACATTCACAGGCAACTTCAGCGCCACAGCCGTTTTCAGATAGCCCTCAATGCAAAGGCTCTAGACGCAAATATTGGTGTGAGAGCTGATTCAATCAAGGAAACACTGCATGTTGGTGAAGGGCATATTGAAGAAGGATCAGCCGAGTGGTTCTTGTGGGAGAACAACTCCATTTGGCTCACTAACTTCACACACCATCAGGCTCCAAGCAGCTCTCAAGGAAACTCAGTTTTCACACTTTATGCTTAGTGCCCTTTGAGTGCCTAGGACTGAAATGAAGCTTGGTGAGCATCCCACACAAACGAATGCTCCACATGCGGGTTTCACATGCCACCAACTCCACATTCACAGGCAGCTTCAGCGCCACAGCCGTTTTCAGATAGCCCTCAATGCAAAGGCTCTAGACGCAAATATTGGTGTGAGAGCTAATTCAATCAAGGAAACACTGCATGTTGGTGAAGGGCATATTGAAGAAGGATCAGCCGAGTGGTTCTTGTGGGAGAACAACTCCATTTGGCTCACTAACTTCACACACCATCAGGCTTCCAAGCAGCTCTCAAGGAAACTCAGTTTTCACACTCTATGCTTAGTGCCGTTGAGTGCATTATCTAGGAATGAACCTGGTAGAGCATCCCACACAAACGAATGCTCCACATGCGGGTTTCACATGCCACCAACTCCACGCTCACAGGCAACTTCAGCGCCAGAACCGTTTTCAGATAGCCCTCAATGCAAAGGCTCTAGACGTAAATATTGGTGTGAGAGCTAATTCAATCAAGGAAACACTCCATGTTGGTGAAGGGCATATTGAAGAAGGATCAGCCGAGTGGTTCTTGTGGGAGAACAACTCCATTTGGCTCACTAACTTCACACACCATCAGGCTTCCAAGCAGCTCTCAAGGAACTCAGTTTTCACACTCTATGCTTAGTGTCCTTTGAGTGCATTATCTAGGAATGAACCTGGTAGAGCATCCCACACAAACGAATGCTCCACATGCGGGTTTCACATGCCACCAACTCCACGTTCACAGGCAACTTCAGCGCCAGAACCGTTTTCAGATAGCCCTCAATGCAAAGGCTCTAGACGTAAATATTGGTGTGAGAGCTAATTCAATCAAGGAAACACTCCATGTTGGTGAAGGGCATATTGAAGAAGGATCAGCCGAGTGGTTCTTGTGGGAGAACAACTCCATTTGGCTCACTAACTTCACACACCATCAGGCTTCCAAGCAGCTCTCAAGGAACTCAGTTTTCACACTCTATGCTTAGTGTCCTTTGAGTGCATTATCTAGGAATGAACCTGGTAGAGCATCCCACACAAACGAATGCTCCACATGCGGGTTTCACATGCCACCAACTCCACATTCACAGGCAACTTCAGCGCCACAGCCGTTTTCAGATAGCCCTCAATGCAAAGGCTCTAGACGCAAATATTGGTGTGAGAGCTAATTCAATCAAGGAAACACTGCATGTTGGTGAAGGGCATATTGAAGAAGGATCAGCCGAGTGGTTCTTGTGGGAGAACAACTCCATTTGGCTCACTAACTTCACACACCATCAGGCTTCCAAGCAGCTCTCAAGGAAACTCAGTTTTCACACTCTATGCTTAGTGCCTTTGAGTGCATTATCTAGGAATGAACCTGGTAGAGCATCCCACACAAACGAATGCTCCACATGGGGGTTTCACATGCCACCAACTCCACATTCACAGGCAACTTCAGCGCCAGAACCGTTTTCAGATAGCCTCAATGCAAAGGCTCTAGACGCAAATATTGGTGTGAGAGCTAATTCAATCAAGGAAACACTGCATGTTGGTGAAGGGCATATTGAAGAAGGATCAGCCGAGTGGTTCTTGTGGGAGAACAACTCCATTTGGCTCACTAACTTCACACACCATCAGGCTTCCAAGCAGCTCTCAAGGAAACTCAGTTTTCACACTCTATGCTTATTGCCCTTTGAGTGCCTAGGACTGAAATGAAGCTTGGTGAGCATCCCACACAAACAAATGCTCCACATGCGGGTTTCACATGCCACCAACTCCACATTCACAGGCAACTTCAGCGCCACAGCCGTTTTCAGATAGCCCTCAATGCAAAGGCTCTAGACACAAATATTGGTGTGAGAGCTAATTCAATCAAGGAAACACTGCATGTTGGTGAAGGGCATATTGAAGAAGGATCAGCCGAGTGGTTCTTGTCTGAGAACAACTCCATTTGGCTCACTAACTTCACACACCATCAGGCTTCCAAGCAGCTCTCAAGGAAACTCAGTTTTCACACTCTATGCTTAGTGCCCTTTGAGTGCATTATCTAGGAATGAACCTGGTAGAGCATCCCACACAAACGAATGCGCCACATGCGGGTTTCCCATGCCACCAACTCCACATTCACAGGCAACTTCAGCGCCACAGCCGTTTTCAGATAGCCCTCAATGCAAAGGCTCTAGACGCAAATATTGGTGTGAGAGCTAATTCAATCAAGGAAACACTGCATGTTGGTGAAGGGCATATTGAAGAAGGATCAGCCGAGTGGTTCTTGTGGGAGAACAACTCCATTTGGCTCACTAACTTCACACACCATCAGGCTTCCAAGCAGCTCTCAAGGAAACTCAGTTTTCACACTCTATGTTTAGTGCCTTTGAGTGCATTATCTAGGAATGAACCTGGTAGAGCATCCCACACAAACGAATGCTCCACATGCGGGTTTCACATGCCACCAACTCCACATTCACAGGCAACTCAGCGCCACAACCGTTTTCAGATAGCCCTCAATGCAAAGGCTCTAGACGTAAATATTGGTGTGAGAGCTAATTCAATCAAGGAAACACTGCATGTTGGTGAAGGGCATATTGAAGAAGGATCAGCCGAGTGGTTCTTGTGGGAGAACAACTCCATTTGGCTCACTAACTTCACACACCATCAGGCTTCCAAGCAGCTCTCAAGGAAACTCAGTTTTCACACTCTATGCTTAGTGCCCTTTGAGTGCCTAGGACTGAAATGAAGCTTGGTGAGCATCCCACACAAACGAATGCTCCACATGCGGGTTTCACATGCCACCAACTCCACATTCACAGGCAACTTCAGCGCCACAGCCGTTTTCAGATAGCCCTCAATGCAAAGGCTCTAGACGCAAATATTGGTGTGAAAGCTAATTCAATGAAGGAAACACTGAATGTTGGTGAAGGGCATATTGAAGAAGGATCAGCCGAGTGGTTCTTGTGGGAGAACAACTCCATTTGGCTCACTAACTTCACACACCATCAGGCTTCCAAGCAGCTCTCAAGGAAACTCAGTTTTCACACTCTATGCTTAGTGCCCTTTGAGTGCATTATCTAGGAATGAACCTGGTAAAGCATCCCACACAAACGAATGCTCCACCTGCGGGATTCACATGCCACCAACTCCACATTCACAGGCAACTTCAGCGCCACAGCCGTTTTCAGATAGCCCTCAATGCAAAGGCTCTAGACACAAATATTGGTGTGAGAGCTAATTCAATCAAGGAAACACTGCATGTTGGTGAAAGGCATATTGAAGAAGGATCAGCCGAGTGGTTCTTGTGGGAGAACAACTCCATTTGGCTCACTAACTTCACACACCATCAGGCTTCCAAGCAGCTCTCAAGGAAACTCAGTTTTCACACTCTATGCTTAGTGCCCTTTGAGTGCATTATCTAGGAATGAACCTGGTAGAGCATCCCACACAAACGAATGTGCCACATGCGGGTTTCACATGCCACCAACTCCACATTCACAGGCAACTTCAGCGCCACAGCCATTTTCAGATAGCCCTCAATGCAAAAGCTCTAGACACAAATATTGGTGTGAGAGCTAATTCAATCAAGGAAACACTGCATGTTGGTGAAGCGCATATTGAAGAAGGATCAGCCGAGTGGTTCTTGTGGGAGAACAACTCCATTTGGCTCACTAACTTCACACACCATCAGGCTTCCAAGCAGCTCTCAAGGAAACTCAGTTTTCACACTCTATGCTTAGTGCCCTTTGAGTGCATTATCTAGGAATGAACCTGGTAGAGCATCCCACACAAACGAATGCTCCACATGCGGGTTTCACATGCCACCAACTCCACATTCACAGGCAACTTCAGCGCCACAGCCGTTTTCAGATAGCCCTCAATGCAAAGGCTCTAGACGCAAATATTGGTGTGAGAGCTAATTCAATCAAGGAAACACTGCATGTTGGTGAAGGGCATATTGAAGAAGGATCAGCCGAGTGGTTCTTGTGGGAGAACAACTCCATTTGGCTCACTAACTTCACACACCATCAGGCTTCCAAGCAGCTCTCAAGGAAACTCAGTTTTCACACTCTAGGCTTAGTGCCCTTTGAGTGCATTATCTAGGAATGAACCTGGTAGAGCATCCCACACAAACGAATGCTCCATATGCGGGTTTCACATGCCACCAACTCCACATTCACAGGCAACTTCAGCGCCAGAACCGTTTTCAGATAGCCCTCAATGCAAAGGCTCTAGACGCAAATATTGGTGTGAGAGCTAATTGAATCAAGGAAACACTGCATGTTGGTGAAGGGCATATTGAAGAAGGATCAGCCGAGTGGTTCTTGTGGGAGAACAACTCCATTTGGCTCACTAACTTCACACACCATCAGGCTTCCAAGCAGCTCTCAAGGAAACTCAGTTTTCACACTCTATGCTTAGTGTCCTTTGAGTGCATTATCTAGGAATGAACCTGGTAGAGCATCCCACACAAACGAATGCTCCACATGCGGGTTTCACATGCCACCAACTCCACATTCACAGGCAACTTCAGCGCCAGAACCGTTTTCAGATAGCCCTCAATGCAAAGGCTCTAGACGCAAATATTGGTGTGAGAGCTAATTCAATCAAGGAAACACTGCATGTTGGTGAAGGGCATATTGAAGAAGGATCAGCCGAGTGGTTCTTGTGGGAGAACAACTCCATTTGGCTCACTAACTTCACACACCATCAGGCTTCCAAGCAGCTCTCAAGGAAACTCAGTTTTCACACTCTATGCTTAGTGCCCTTTGAGTGCCTAGGACTGAAATGAAGCTTGGTGAGCATCCCACACAAACAAATGCTCCACATGCGGGTTTCACATGCCACCAACTCCACATTCACAGGCAACTTCAGCGCCACAGCCGTTTTCAGATAGCCCTCAATGCAAAGGCTCTAGACACAAATATTGGTGTGAGAGCTAATTCAATCAAGGAAACACTGCATGTTGGTGAAGGGCATATTGAAGAAGGATCAGCGGAGTGGTTCTTGTGGGAGAACAACTCCATTTGGCTCACTAACTTCACACACCATCAGGCTTCCAAGCAGCTCTCAAGGAAACTCAGTTTTCACACTCTATGCTTAGTGCCCTTTGAGTGCATTATCTAGGAATGAACCTGGTAGAGCATCCCACACAAACGAATGCGCCACATGCGGGTTTCACATGCCACCAACTCCACATTCACAGGCAACTTCAGCGCCACAGCCGTTTTCAGATAGCCCTCAATGCAAAAGCTCTAGACACAAATATTGGTGTGAGAGCTAATTCAATCAAGGAAACACTGCATGTTGGTGAAGCGCATATTGAAGAAGGATCAGCCGAGTGGTTCTTGTGGGAGAACAACTCCATTTGGCCTCACTAACTTCACACACCATCAGGCTTCCAAGCAGCTCTCAAGGAAACTCAGTTTTCACACTCTATGCTTAGTGCCCTTTGAGTGCATTATCTAGGAATGAACCTGGTAGAGCATCCCACACAAACGAATGCTCCACATGCGGGTTTCACATGCCACCAACTCCACATTCACAGGCAACTTCAGCGCCACAGCCGTTTTCAGATAGCCCACAATGCAAAGGCTCTAGACGCAAATATTGGTGTGAGAGCTAATTCAATCAAGGAAACACTGCATGTTGGTGAAGGGCATATTGAAGAAGGATCAGCCGATTGGTTCTTGTGGGAGAACAACTCCATTTGGCTCACTAACTTCACACACCATCAGGCTTCCAAGCAGCTCTCAAGGAAACTCAGTTTTCACACTCTATGCTTAGTGCCTTTGAGTGCATTATCTAGGAATGAACCTGGTAGAGCATCCCACACAAACGAATGCTCCATATGCGGGTTTCACAAGCCACCAACTGCACATTCACAGGCAACTTCAGCGCCAGAACCGTTTTCAGATAGCCCTCAATGCAAAGGCTCTAGACGCAAATATTGGTGTGAGAGCTAATTCAATCAAGGAAACACTGCATGTTGGTGAAGGGCATATTGAAGAAGGATCAGCCGAGTGGTTCTTGTGGGAGAACAACTCCATTTGGCTCACTAACTTCACACACCATCAGGCTTCCAAGCAGCTCTCAAGGAAACTCAGTTTTCACACTCTATGCTTAGTGCCCTTTGAGTACCTAGGACTGAAATGAAGCTTGGTGAGCATCCCACACAAACGAATGCTCCACATGCGGGTTTCACATGCCACCAACTCCACATTCACAGGCAACTTCAGCGCCACAGCCGTTTTCAGATAGCCCTCAATGCAAAGGCTCTAGACGCAAATATTGGTGTGAAAGCTAATTCAATCAAGGAAACACTGCATGTTGGTGAAGGGCATATTGAAGAAGGATCAGCCGAGTGGTTCTTGTGGGAGAACAACTCCATTTCTCTCACTAACTTCACACACCATCAGGCTTCCAAGCAGCTCTCAAGGAAACTCAGTTTTCACACTCTATGCTTAGTGCCCTTTGAGTGCCTAGGACTGAAATGAAGCTTGGTGAGCATCCCACACAAACAAATGCTCCACATGCGGGTTTCACATGCCACCAACTCCACATTCACAGGCAACTTCAGCGCCACAGCCGTTTTCAGATAGCCCTCAATGCAAAGGCTCTAGATGCAAATATTGGTGTGAGAGCTAATTCAATCAAGGAAACACTGCATGTTGGTGAAGGGCATATTGAAGAAGGATCAGCCGATTGGTTCTTGTGGGAGAACAACTCCATTTGGCTCACTAACTTCACACACCATCAGGCTTCCAAGCAGCTCTCAAGGAAACTCAGTTTTCACACTCTATGCTTAGTGCCCTTTGAGTGCATTATCTAGGAATGAACCTGGTAGAGCATCCCACACAAACGAATGCTCCACATGCGGGTTTCACATGCCACCAACTCCACATTCACAGGCAACTTCAGCGCCAAAACCGTTTTCAGATAGCCCTCAATGCAAAGGCTCTAGACACAAATATTGGTGTGAGAGCTAATTCAATCAAGGAAACACTGCATGTTGGTGAAGGGCATATTGAAGAAGGATCAGCCGAGTGGTTCTTGTGGGAGAACAACTCCATTTGGCTCACTAACTTCACACACCATCAGGCTTCCAAGCAGCTCTCAAGGAAAATCAGTTTTCACACTCTATGCTTAGTGCCCTTTGAGTACCTAGGACTGAAATGAAGCTTGGTGAGCATCCCACACAAACGAATGCTCCACATGCGGGTTTCACATGCCACCAACTCCACATTCACAGGCAACTTCAGCGCCACAGCCGTTTTCAGATAGCCCTCAATGCAAAGGCTCTAGACACAAATATTGGTGTGAGAGCTTATTCAATCAAGGAAACACTGCATGTTGGTGAAGGGCATATTGAAGAAGGATCAGCCGAGTGGTTCTTGTGGGAGAACAACTCTATTTGGCTCACTAACTTCACACACCATCAGGCTTCCAAGCAGCTCTCAAGGAAACTCAGTTTTCACACTCTATGCTTAGTGCCCTTTGAGTGCATTATCTAGGAATGAACCTGGTAGAGCATCCCACACAAACGAATGCTCCACATGCGGGTTTCACATGCCACCAACTCCACATTCACAGGCAACTTCAGCGCCACAGCCGTTTTCAGATAGCCCTCAATGCAAAGGCTCTAGACGCAAATATTGGTGTGAGAGCTAATTCAATCAAGGAAACACTGCATGTTGGTGAAGGGCATATTGAAGAAGGATCAGACGAGTGGTTCTTGTGGGAGAACAACTCCATTTGGCTCAGTAACTTCACACACCATCAGGCTTCCAAGCAGCTCTCAAGGAAACTCAGTTTTCACACTCTATGCTTAGTGCCCTTTGAGTGCATTATCTAGGAATGAACCTGGTAGAGCATCCCACACAAACGAATGCTCCACATGCGGGTTTCACATGCCACCAACTCCACATTCACAGGCAACTTCAGCGCCACAGCCGTTTTCAGATAGCCCTCAATGCAAAGGCTCTAGACACAAATATTGGTGTGACAGCTAATTCAATCAAGGAAACACTGCATGTTGGTGAAGGGCATATTGAAGAAGGATCAGCCGAGTGGTTCTTGTGGGAGAACAACTCTATTTGGCTCACTAACTTCACACACCATCAGGCTTCCAAGCAGCTCTCAAGGAAACTCAGTTTTCACACTCTATGCTTAGTGCCCTTTGAGTGCATTATCTAGGAATGAACCTGGTAGAGCATCCCACACAAACGAATGCTCCACATGCGGGTTTCACATGCCACCAACTCCACATTCACAGGCAACTTCACAGCCACAGCCGTTTTCAGATAGCCCTCAATGCAAAGGCTCTAGACGCAAATATTGGTGTGAGAGCTAATTCAATCAAGGAAACACTGCATGTTGGTGAAGGACATATTGAAGAAGGATCAGCCGAGTGGTTCTTGTGGGAGAACAACTCCATTTGGCTCACTAACTTCACACACCATCAGGCTTCCAAGCAGCTCTCAAGGAAACTCAGTTTTCACACTCTATGCTTAGTGCCCTTTGAGTGCATTATCTAGGAATGAACCTGGTAGAGCATCCCACACAAACGAATGCTCCACATGCGGGTTTCACATGCCACCAACTCCACATTCACAGGCAACTTCAGCGCCACAGCCGTTTTCAGATAGCCCACAATGCAAAGGCTCTAGACGCAAATATTGGTGTGAGAGCTAATTCAATCAAGGAAACACTGCATGTTGGTGAAGGGCATATTGAAGAAGGATCAGCCGATTGGTTCTTGTGGGAGAACAACTCCATTTGGCTCACTAACTTCACACACCATCAGGCTTCCAAGCAGCTCTCAAGGAAACTCAGTTTTCACACTCTATGCTTAGTGCCTTTGAGTGCATTATCTAGGAATGAACCTGGTAGA
Organism: Ochotona princeps; assembly: GCF_030435755.1. Lineage (NCBI taxonomy): Eukaryota > Metazoa > Chordata > Mammalia > Lagomorpha > Ochotonidae > Ochotona > Ochotona princeps. The sequence goes on from NW_026698384.1 coordinate 26,271, forward strand.
GCATCTCACACAAACGAATGCTCCACATGCGGGTTTCACATGCCACCAACTGCACATTCACAGGCAACTTCAGCGCCAGAACCGTTTTCAGATAGCCCTCAATGCAAAGGCTCTAGATGCAAATATTGGTGTGAGAGCTAATTCAATCAAGGAAACACTGCATGTTGGTGAAGGGCATATTGAAGAAGGATCAGCCGAGTGGTTCTTGTGGGAGAACAACTCCATTTGGCTCACTAACTTCACACACCATCAGGCTTCCAAGCAGCTCTCAAGGAAACTCAGTTTTCACACTCTATGCTTAGTGCCCTTTGAGTACCTAGGACTGAAATGAAGCTTGGTGAGCATCCCACACAAACGAATGCTCCACATGCGGGTTTCACATGCCACCAACTCCACATTCACAGGCAACTTCAGCGCCACAGCCGTTTTCAGATAGCCCTCAATGCAAAGGCTCTAGACGCAAATATTGGTGTGAAAGCTAATTCAATCAAGGAAACACTGCATGTTGGTGAAGGGCATATTGAAGAAGGATCAGCCGAGTGGTTCTTGTGGGAGAACAACTCCATTTCTCTCACTAACTTCACACACCATCAGGCTTCCAAGCAGCTCTCAAGGAAACTCAGTTTTCACACTCTATGCTTAGTGCCCTTTGAGTGCCTAGGACTGAAATGAAGCTTGGTGAGCATCCCACACAAACAAATGCTCCACATGCGGGTTTCACATGCCACCAACTCCACATTCACAGGCAACTTCAGCGCCACAGCCGTTTTCAGATAGCCCTCAATGCAAAGGCTCTAGACACAAATATTGGTGTGAGAGCTAATTCAATCAAGGAAACACTGCATGTTGGTGAAGGGCATATTGAAGAAGGATCAGCGGAGTGGTTCTTGTGGGAGAACAACTCCATTTGGCTCACTAACTTCACACACCATCAGGCTTCCAAGCAGCTCTCAAGGAAAATCAGTTTTCACACTCTATGCTTAGTGCCCTTTGAGTACCTAGGACTGAAATGAAGCTTGGTGAGCATCCCACACAAACGAATGCTCCACATGCGGGTTTCACATGCCACCAACTCCACATTCACAGGCAACTTCAGCGCCACAGCCGTTTTCAGATAGCCCTCAATGCAAAGGCTCTAGACACAAATATTGGTGTGAGAGCTTGTTCAATCAAGGAAACACTGCATGTTGGTGAAGGGCATATTGAAGAAGGATCAGCCGAGTGGTTCTTGTGGGAGAACAACTCTATTTGGCTCACTAACTTCACACACCATCAGGCTTCCAAGCAGCTCTCAAGGAAACTCAGTTTTCACACTCTATGCTTAGTGCCCTTTGAGTGCATTATCTAGGAATGAACCTGGTAGAGCATCCCACACAAACGAATGCTCCACATGCGGGTTTCACATGCCACCAACTCCACATTCACAGGCAACTTCACAGCCACAGCCGTTTTCAGATAGCCCTCAATGCAAAGGCTCTAGACGCAAATATTGGTGTGAGAGCTAATTCAATCAAGGAAACACTGCATGTTGGTGAAGGACATATTGAAGAAGGATCAGCCGAGTGGTTCTTGTGGGAGAACAACTCCATTTGGCTCACTAACTTCACACACCATCAGGCTTCCAAGCAGCTCTCAAGGAAACTCAGTTTTCACACTCTATGCTTAGTGCCCTTTGAGTGCATTATCTAGGAATGAACCTGGTAGAGCATCCCACACAAACGAATGCTCCACATGCGGGTTTCACATGCCACCAACTCCACATTCACAGGCAATTTCAGCGCCACAGCCGTTTTCAGATAGCCCACAATGCAAAGGCTCTAGACGCAAATATTGGTGTGAGAGCTAATTCAATCAAGGAAACATTGCATGTTGGTGAAGGGATATTGAAGAAGGATCAGCCGAGTGGTTCTTGTGGGAGAACAACTCCATTTGGCTCACTAACTTCACACACCATCAGGCTTCCAAGCAGCTCTCAAGGAAACTCAGTTTTCACACTCTATGCTTAGTGCCTTTGAGTGCATTATCTAGGAATGAACCTGGTAGAGCATCCCACACAAACGAATGCTCCACATGCGGGTTTCACATGCCACCAACTCCACATTCACAGGCAACTTCAGCGCCAGAACCGTTTTCAGATAGCCCTCAATGCAAAGGCTCTAGACGCAAATATTGGTGTGAGAGCTAATTCAATCAAGGAAACACTGCATGTTGGTGAAGGGCATATTGAAGAAGGATCAGCCGAGTGGTTCTTGTGGGAGAACAACTCCATTTGGCTCACTAACTTCACACACCATCAGGCTTCCAAGCAGCTCTCAAGGAAACTCAGTTTTCACACTCTATGCTTAGTGCCCTTTGAGTACCTAGGACTGAAATGAAGCTTGGTGAGCATCCCACACAAACGAATGCTCCACATGCGGGTTTCACATGCCACCAACTCCACATTCACAGGCAACTTCAGCGCCACAGCCGTTTTCAGATAGCCCTCAATGCAAAGGCTCTAGACGCAAATATTGGTGTGAGAGCTAATTCAATCAAGGAAACACTGCATGTTGGTGAAGGGCATATTGAAGAAGGATCAGCCGAGTGGTTCTTGTGGGAGAACAACTCCATTTGGCTCACTAACTTCACACACCATCAGGCTTCCAAGCAGCTCTCAAGGAAACTCAGTTTTCACACTCTATGCTTAGTGCCCTTTGAGTGCATTATCTAGGAATGAACCTGGTAAAGCATCCCACACAAACGAATGCTCCACATGCGGGTTTCACATGCCACCAACTCCACATTGACAGGCAACTTCAGTGCCACAGCCGTTTTCAGATAGCCCTCAATGCAAAGGCTCTAGACACAAATATTGGTGTGAGAGCTAATTCAATCAAGGAAACACTGCATGTTGGTGAAGGGCATATTGAAGAAGGATCAGCCGAGTGGTTCTTGTGGGAGAACAACTCCATTTGGCTCACTAACTTCACACACCATCAGGCTTCCAAGCAGCTCTCAAGGAAACTCAGTTTTCACACTCTATGCTTAGTGCCCTTTGAGTGCATTATCTAGGAATGAACCTGGTAGAGCATCCCACACAAACGAATGCTCCACATGCGGGTTTCACATGCCACCAACTTCACATTGACAGGCAACTTCAGCGCCACAGCCGTTTTCAGATAGCCCTCAATGCAAAGGCTCTAGACACAAATATTGGTGTGAGAGCTAATTCAATCAAGGAAACACTGCATGTTGGTGAAGGGCATATTGAAGAAGGATCAGCCGAGTGGTTCTTGTGGGAGAACAACTCCATTTGGCTCACTAACTTCACACACCATCAGGCTTCCAAGCAGCTCTCAAGGAAACTCAGTTTTCACACTTTATGCTTAGTGCCCTTTGAGTGCCTAGGACTGAAATGAAGCTTGGTGAGCATCCCACACAAACGAATGCTCCACATGCGGGTTTCACATGCCACCAACTCCACATTCACAGGCAACTTCAGCGCCACAGCCGTTTTCAGATAGCCCTCAATGCAAAGGCTCTAGACACAAATATTGCTGTGAGAGCTAATTCAATCAAGGAAACACTGCATGTTGGTGAAGGGCATATTGAAGAAGGATCAGCCGAGTGGTTCTTGTGGGAGAACAACTCCATTTGGCTCACTAACTTCACACACCATCAGGCTTCCAAGCAGCTCTCAAGGAAACTCAGTTTTCACACTCTATGCTAAGTGCCCTTTGAGTGTCTAGGACTGAAATTAAGCTTGGTGAGCATCCCACACAAACGAATGCTCCACATGCGGGTTTCACATGCCACCAACTCCACATTCACAGGCAACTTCAGCGCCACAGCCGTTTTCAGATAGCCCTCAATGCAAAGGCTCTTAACACAAATATTGGTGTGAGAGCTAATTCAATCAAGGAAACACTGCATGTTGGTGAAGGGCATATTGAAGAAGGATCAGCCGAGTGGTTCTTGTGGGAGAACAACTCCATTTGGCTCACTAACTTCACACACCATCAGGCTTCCAAGCAGCTCTCAAGGAAACTCAGTTTTCACACTTTATGCTTAGTGCCCTTGAGTGCCTAGGACTAAAATGAAGCTGGTAGAGCATCCCACACAAACGAATGCTCCACCTGCGGGTTTCACATGCCACCAACTCCACATTGACAGGCAACTTCAGCGCCAGAACCGTTTTCAGATAGCCCTCAATGCAAAGGCTCTAGACGCAAATATTGGTGTGAGAGCTAATTCAATCAAGGAAACACTGCATGTTGGTGAAGGGCACATTGAAGAAGGATCAGCCGAGTGGTTCTTGTGGGAGAACAACTCCATTTGGCTCACTAACTTCACACACCATCAGGCTTCCAAGCAGCTCTCAAGGAAACTCAGTTTTCACACTCTATGCTTAGTGCCCTTTGAGTACCTAGGACTGAAATGAAGCTTGGTGAGCATCCCACAGAAACGAATGCTCCACCTGCGGGTTTCACATGCCACCAACTCCACATTCACAGGCAACTTCAGCGCCACAGCCATTTTCAGATAGCCCTCAATGCAAAGGCTCTAGACACAAATATTGTTGTGAGAGCTAATTCAATCAAGGAAACACTGCATGTTGGTGAAGGGCATATTGAAGAAGGATCAGCCGAGTGGTTCTTGTCTGAGAACAACTCCATTTGGCTCACTAACTTCACACACCATCAGGCTTCCAAGCAGCTCTCAAGGAAACTCAGTTTTCACACTCTATGCTTAGTGCCCTTTGAGTGCATTATCTAGGAATGAACCTGGTAGAGCATCCCACACAAACGAATGCTCCACATGCGGGTTTCACATGCCACCAACTCCACATTCTCAGGCAACTTCAGCGCCACAGCCGTTTTCAGATAGCCCTCAATGCAAAGGCTCTAGACGCAAATATTGGTGTGAGAGCTAATTCAATCAAGGAAACACTGCATGTTGGTGAAGGGCATATTGAAGAAGGATCAGCCGAGTGGTTCTTGTGGGAGAACAACTCCATTTGGCTCACTAACTTCACACACCATCAGGCTTCCAAGCAGCTCTCAAGGAAACTCAGTTTTCACACTCTATGCTTAGTGCCCTTTGAGTGCATTATCTAGGAATGAACCTGGTAGAGCATCCCACGCAAACGAATGCTCCACATGCGGGTTTCACATGCCTCCAACTCCACATTCACAGGCAACTTCAGCGCCACAGCCGTTTTCAGATAGCCCTCAATGCAAAGGCTCTAGACACAAATATTGGTGTGAGAGCTAACTCAATCAAGGAAACACTGCATGTTGGTGAAGGGCATATTGAAGAAGGATCAGCCGAGTGGTTCTTGTGGGAGAACAACTCCATTTGGCTCACTAACTTCACACACCATCAGGCTTCCAAGCAGCTCTCAAGGAAACTCAGTTTTCACACTCTATGTTTAGTGCCCTTTGAGTGCATTATCTAGGAATGAACCTGGTAGAGCATCCCACACAAACGAATGCTCCACATGCGGGTTTCACATGCCACCAACTCCACATTCACAGGCAACTTCAGCGCCAGAACGGTTTTCAGATAGCCCTCAATGCAAAGGCTCTAGACGCAAATATTGGTGTGAGAGCTAATTCAATCAAGGAAACACTGCATGTTGGTGAAGGGCATATTGAAGAAGGATCAGCCGAGTGGTTCTTGTGGGAGAACAACTCCATTTGGCTCACTAACTTCACACACCATCAGGCTTCCAAGCAGCTCTCAAGGAAACTCAGTTTTCACACTCTATGCTTAGTGCCCTTTGAGTGCCTAGAACTGAAATGAAGCTTGGTGAGCATCCCACACAAACGAATGCTCCACATGCGGGTTTCACATGCCACCAACTCCACATTCTCACGCAACTTCAGCGCCACAGCCGTTTTCAGATAGCCCTCAATGCAAAGGCTCTAGACGCAAATATTGGTGTGAGAGCTAATTCAATCAAGGAAACACTGCATGTTGGTGAAGGGCATATTGAAGAAGGATCAGCCGAGTGGTTCTTGTGGAGAACAACTCCATTTGGCTCACTAACTTCACACACCATCAGGCTTCCAAGCAGCTCTCAAGGAAACTCAGTTTTCACACTCTATGCTTAGTGCCCTTTGAGTGCATTATCTAGGAATGAACCTGGTAGAGCATCCCACACAAACGAATGCTCAACATGCGGGTTTCACATGCCACCAACTCCACATTCTCACGCAACTTCAGCGCCACAGCCGTTTTCAGATAGCCCTCAATGCAAAGGCTCTAGACGCAAATATTGGTGTGAGAGCTAATTCAATCAAGGAAACACTGCATGTTGGTGAAGGGCATATTGAAGAAGGATCAGCCGAGTGGTTCTTGTGGGAGAACAACTCCATTTGGCTCACTAACTTCACACACCATCAGGCTTCCAAGCAGCTCTCAAGGAAACTCAGTTTTCACACTTTATGCTTAGTGCCCTTTGAGAGCCTAGGACTGAAAAGATGCTTGGTGAGCATCCCACACAAACGAATGCTCCACATGCGGGTTTCACATGCCACCAACTCCACATTCACAGGCAACTTCAGCGCCACAGCCGTTTTCAGATAGCCCTCAATAAAAGGCTCTAGACACAAATATTGCTGTGAGAGCTAATTCAATCAAGGAAACACTGCATGTTGGTGAAGCGCATATTGAAGAAGGATCAGCCGAGTGGTTCTTGTGGGAGAACAACTCCATTTGGCTCACTAACTTCACACACCATCAGGCTTCCAAGCAGCTCTCAAGGAAACTCAGTTACCACACTCTATGCTTAGTGCCCTTTGAGTGCATTATCTAGGAATGAACCTGGTAGAGCATCCCACACAAACGAATGCTCCACATGCGGGTTTCACATGCCACCAACTCCACATTGACAGGCAACTTCAGCGCCAGAACGGTTTTCAGATAGCCCTCAATGCAAAGGCTCTAGACACAAATATTGGTGTGAGAGCTAATTCAATCAAGGAAACACTGCATGTTGGTGAAGGGCACATTGAAGAAGGATCAGCCGAGTGGTTCTTGTGGGAGAACAACTCTATTTGGCTCACTAACTTCACACACCATCAGGCTTCCAAGCAGCTCTCAAGGAAACTCAGTTTTCACACTCTATGCTTAGTGCCCTTTGAGTACCTAGGACTGAAATGAAGCTTGGTGAGCATCCCACACAAACGAATGCTCCACCTGCGGGTTTCACATGCCACCAACTCCACATTCACAGGCAACTTCAGCGCCACAGCCATTTTCAGATAGCCCTCAATGCAAAGGCTCTAGACACAAATATTGTTGTGAGAGCTAATTCAATCAAGGAAACATTGCATGTTGGTGAAGGGCATATTGAAGAAGGATCAGCCGAGTGGTTCTTGTAGGAGAACAACTCTGTTTGGCTCACTAACTTCACACACCATCAGGCTTCCAAGCAGCTCTCAAGGAAACTCAGTTTTCACACTCTATGCTTAGTGCCCTTTGAGTGCATTATCTAGGAATGAACCTGGTAGAACATCCCACACAAACGAATGCTCCATATGCGGGTTTCACATGCCACCAACTCCACATTCACAGGCAACTTCAGCGCCACAACCGTTTTCAGATAGCCCTCAATGCAAAGGCTCTAGACGCAAATATTGGTGTGAGAGCTAATTCAATCAAGGAAACACTGCATGTTGGTGAAGGGCATATTGAAGAAGGATCAGCCGAGTGGTTCTTGTGGGAGAACAACTCCATTTGGCTCACTAACTTCACACACCATCAGGCTTCCAAGCAGCTCTCAAGGAAACTCAGTTTTCACACTTTATGCTTAGTGCCCTTGAGTGCCTAGGACTAAAATGAAGCTGGTAGAGCATCCCACACAAACGAATGCTCCACCTGCGGGTTTCACATGCCACCAACTCCACATTGACAGGCAACTTCAGCGCCAGAACCGTTTTCAGATAGCCCTCAATGCAAAGGCTCTAGACGCAAATATTGGTGTGAGAGCTAATTCAATCAAGGAAACACTGCATGTTGGTGAAGGGCACATTGAAGAAGGATCAGCCGAGTGGTTCTTGTGGGAGAACAACTCCATTTGGCTCACTAACTTCACACACCATCAGGCTTCCAAGCAGCTCTCAAGGAAACTCAGTTTTCACACTCTATGCTTAGTGCCCTTTGAGTACCTAGGACTGAAATGAAGCTTGGTGAGCATCCCACAGAAACGAATGCTCCACCTGCGGGTTTCACATGCCACCAACTCCACATTCACAGGCAACTTCAGCGCCACAGCCATTTTCAGATAGCCCTCAATGCAAAGGCTCTAGACACAAATATTGTTGTGAGAGCTAATTCAATCAAGGAAACACTGCATGTTGGTGAAGGGCATAGTGAAGAAGGATCAGCAGAGTGGTTCTTGTCTGAGAACAACTCCATTTGGCTCACTAACTTCACACACCATCAGGCTTCCAAGCAGCTCTCAAGGAAACTCAGTTTTCACACTCTATGCTTAGTGCCCTTTGAGTGCATTATCTAGGAATGAACCTGGTAGAGCATCCCACACAAACGAATGCTCCACATGCGGGTTTCACATGCCACCAACTCCACATTCTCACGCAACTTCAGCGCCACAGCCGTTTTCAGATAGCCCTCAATGCAAAGGCTCTAGACGCAAATATTGGTGTGAGAGCTAATTCAATCAAGGAAACACTGCATGTTGGTGAAGGGCATATTGAAGAAGGATCAGCCGAGTGGTTCTTGTCTGAGAACAACTCCATTTGGCTCACTAACTTCACACACCATCAGGCTTCCAAGCAGCTCTCAAGGAAACTCAGTTTTCACACTCTATGCTTAGTGCCCTTTGAGTGCATTATCTAGGAATGAACCTGGTAGAGCATCCCACACAAACGAATGCTCCACATGCGGGTTTCACATGCCACCAACTCCACATTCTCAGGCAACTTCAGCGCCACAGCCGTTTTCAGATAGCCCTCAATGCAAAGGCTCTAGACGCAAATATTGGTGTGAGAGCTAATTCAATCAAGGAAACACTGCATGTTGGTGAAGGGCATATTGAAGAAGGATCAGCCGAGTGGTTCTTGTGGGAGAACAACTCCATTTGGCTCACTAACTTCACACACCATCAGGCTTCCAAGCAGCTCTCAAGGAAACTCAGTTTTCACACTCTATGCTTAGTGCCCTTTGAGTGCATTATCTAGGAATGAACCTGGTAGAGCATCCCACGCAAACGAATGCTCCACATGCGGGTTTCACATGCCACCAACTCCACATTCACAGGCAACTTCAGCGCCACAGCCGTTTTCAGATAGCCCTCAATGCAAAGGCTCTAGACACAAATATTGGTGTGAGAGCTAACTCAATCAAGGAAACACTGCATGTTGGTGAAGGGCATATTGAAGAAGGATCAGCCGAGTGGTTCTTGTGGGAGAACAACTCCATTTGGCTCACTAACTTCACACACCATCAGGCTTCCAAGCAGCTCTCAAGGAAACTCAGTTTTCACACTCTATGTTTAGTGCCCTTTGAGTGCATTATCTAGGAATGAACCTGGTAGAGCATCCCACACAAACGAATGCTCCACATGCGGGTTTCACATGCCACCAACTCCACATTCACAGGCAACTTCAGCGCCAGAACGGTTTTCAGATAGCCCTCAATGCAAAGGCTCTAGACACAAATATTGGTGTGAGAGCTAATTCAATCAAGGAAACACTGCATGTTGGTGAAGGGCATATTGAAGAAGGATCAGCCGAGTGGTTCTTGTGGGAGAACAACTCCATTTGGCTCACTAACTTCACACACCATCAGGCTTCCAAGCAGCTCTCAAGGAAACTCAGTTTTCACACTCTATGCTTAGTGCCCTTTGAGTGCCTAGAACTGAAATGAAGCTTGGTGAGCATCCCACACAAACGAATGCTCCACATGCGGGTTTCACATGCCACCAACTCCACATTCTCACGCAACTTCAGCGCCACAGCCGTTTTCAGATAGCCCTCAATGCAAAGGCTCTAGACGCAAATATTGGTGTGAGAGCTAATTCAATCAAGGAAACACTGCATGTTGGTGAAGGGCATATTGAAGAAGGATCAGCCGAGTGGTTCTTGTGGGAGAACAACTCCATTTGGCTCACTAACTTCACACACCATCAGGCTTCCAAGCAGCTCTCAAGGAAACTCAGTTTTCACACTTTATGCTTAGTGCCCTTGAGTGCCTAGGACTAAAATTAAGCTGGTAGAGCATCCCACACAAACGAATGCTCCACCTGCGGGTTTCACATGCCACCAACTCCACATTGACAGGAAACTTCAGCGCCAGAACCGTTTTCAGATAGCCCTCAATGCAAAGGCTCTAGACGCAAATATTGGTGTGAGAGCTAATTCAATCAAGGAAACACTGCATGTTGGTGAAGGGCATATTGAAGAAGGATCAGCCGAGTGGTTCTTGTGGGAGAACAACTCCATTTGGCTCACTAACTTCACACACCATCAGGCTTCCAAGCAGCTCTCAAGGAAACTCAGTTTTCACACTTTATGCTTAGTGCCCTTGAGTGCCTAGGACTAAAATGAAGCTGGTAGAGCATCCCACACAAACGAATGCTCCACCTGCGGGTTTCACATGCCACCAACTCCACATTGACAGGCAACTTCAGCGCCAGAACCGTTTTCAGATAGCCCTCAATGCAAAGGCTCTAGACACAAATATTGGTGTGAGAGCTAATTCAATCAAGGAAACACTGCATGTTGGTGAAGGGCATATTGAAGAAGGATCAGCCGAGTGGTTCTTGTGGGAGAACAACTCCATTTGGCTCACTAACTTCACACACCATCAGGCTTCCAAGCAGCTCTCAAGGAAACTCAGTTTTCACACTCTATGCTTAGTGCCCTTTGAGTACCTATGACTGAAATGAAGCTTGGTGAGCATCCCACACAAACAAATGCTCCACATGCGGGTTTCACATGCCACCAACTCCACATTCACAGGCAACTTCAGCGCCACAGCCGTTATCAGATAGCCCTCAATGCAAAGGCTCTAGACACAAATATTGGTGTGAGAGCTAATTCAATCAAAGAATCACTGCATATTGGTGAAGGGCATATTGAAGAAGGATCAGCCGAGTGGTTCTTGTGGGAGAACAACTCCATTTGGCTCACTAATTTCACACACCATCAGGCTTCCAAGCAGCTCTCAAGGAAACTCAGTTTTCACACTCTATGCTTAGTGCCCTTTGAGTGCATTATCTAGGAATGAACCTGGTAGAACATCCCACACAAACGAATGCTCCACATGCGGGTTTCACATGCCACCAACTCCACATTGACAGGCAACTTCAGCGCCACAGCCGTTTTCAGATAGCCCTCAATGCAAAGGCTCTAGACGCAAATATTGGTGTGAGAGCTAATTCAATCAAGGAAACACTGCATGTTGCTGAAGGGCATATTGAAGAAGGATCAGCCGAGTGGTTCTTGTGGGAGAACAACTCCATTTGGCTCACTAACTTCACACACCATCAGGCTTCCAAGCAGCTCTCAAGGAAACTCAGTTTTCACACTCTATGCTTAGTGCCCTTTGAGTGCATTATCGAGGAATGAACCTGGTAGAACATCCCACACAAACGAATGCTCCACCTGCGGGTTTCACATGCCACCAACTCCACATTGACAGGCAACTTCAGCGCCAGAACCGTTTTCAGATAGCCCTCAATGCAAAGGCTCTAGACGCAAATATTGGTGTGAGAGCTAATTCAATCAAGGAAACACTGCATGTTGGTGAAGGGCACATTGAAGAAGGATCAGCCGAGTGGTTCTTGTGGGAGAACAACTCCATTTGGCTCACTAACTTCACACACCATCAGGCTTCCAAGCAGCTCTCAAGGAAACTCAGTTTTCACACTCTATGCTTAGTGCCCTTTGAGTACCTAGGACTGAAATGAAGCTTGGTGAGCATCCCACAGAAACGAATGCTCCACCTGCGGGTTTCACATGCCACCAACTCCACATTCACAGGCAACTTCAGCGCCACAGCCGTTTTCAGATAGCCCTCAATGCAAAGGCTCTAGACGCAAATATTGGTGTGAGAGCTAATTCAATCAAGGAAACACTGCATGTTGGTGAAGGGCATATTGAAGAAGGATCAGCAGAGTGGTTCTTGTCTGAGAACAACTCCATTTGGCTCACTAACTTCACACACCATCAGGCTTCCAAGCAGCTCTCAAGGAAACTCAGTTTTCACACTCTATGCTTAGTGCCCTTTGAGTGCATTATCTAGGAATGAACCTGGTAGAGCATCCCACACAAACGAATGCTCCACATGCGGGTTTCACATGCCACCAACTCCACATTCTCACGCAACTTCAGCGCCACAGCCGCTTTCAGATAGCCCTCAATGCAAAGGCTCTAGACGCAAATATTGGTGTGAGAGCTAATTCAATCAAGGAAACACTGCATGTTGGTGAAGGGCATATTGAAGAAGGATCAGCCGAGTGGTTTTTGTGGGAGAACAACTCCATTTGGCTCACTAACTTCACACACCATCAGGCTTCCAAGCAGCTCTCAAGGAAACTCAGTTTTCACACTCTATGCTTAGTGCCCTTTGAGTGCATTATCTAGGAATGAACCTGGTAGAGCATCCCACACAAACGAATGCTCCACATGCGGGTTTCACATGCCACCAACTCCACATTCTCAGGCAACTTCAGCGCCACAGCCGTTTTCAGATAGCCCTCAATGCAAAGGCTCTAGACGCAAATATTGGTGTGAGAGCTAATTCAATCAAGGAAACACTGCATGTTGGTGAAGGGCATATTGAAGAAGGATCAGCCGAGTGGTTCTTGTGGGAGAACAACTCCATTTGGCTCACTAACTTCACACACCATCAGGCTTCCAAGCAGCTCTCAAGGAAACTCAGTTTTCACACTCTATGCTTAGTGCGCTTTGAGTGCATTATCTAGGAATGAACCTGGTAGAGCATCCCACGCAAACGAATGCTCCACATGCGGGTTTCACATGCCTCCAACTCCACATTCACAGGCAACTTCAGCGCCACAGCCGTTTTCAGATAGCCCTCAATGCAAAGGCTCTAGACGCAAATATTGGTGTGAGAGCTAATTCAATCAAGGAAACACTGCATGTTGGTGAAGGGCATATTGAAGAAGGATCAGCCGAGTGGTTCTTGTGGGAGAACAACTCCATTTGGCTCACTAACTTCACACACCATCAGGCTTCCAAGCAGCTCTCAAGGAAACTCAGTTTTCACACTCTATGCTTAGTGCCCTTTGAGTGCCTAGAACTGAAATGAAGCTTGGTGAGCATCCCACACAAACGAATGCTCCACATGCGGGTTTCACATGCCACCAACTCCACATTCTCACGCAACTTCAGCGCCACAGCCGTTTTCAGATAGCCCTCAATGGAAAGGCTCTAGACGCAAATATTGGTGTGAGAGCTAATTCAATCAAGGAAACACTGCATGTTGGTGAAGGGCATATTGAAGAAGGATCAGCCGAGTGGTTCTTGTGGGAGAACAACTCCATTTGGCTCACTAACTTCACACACCATCAGGCTTCCAAGCAGCTCTCAAGGAAACTCAGTTTTCACACTTTATGCTTAGTGCCCTTGAGTGCCTAGGACTAAAATGAAGCTGGTAGAGCATCCCACACAAACGAATGCTCCACCTGCGGGTTTCACATGCCACCAACTCCACATTGACAGGCAACTTCAGCGCCAGAACCGTTTTCAGATAGCCCTCAATGCAAAGGCTCTAGACGCAAATATTGGTGTGAGAGCTAATTCAATCAAGGAAACACTGCATGTTGGTGAAGGGCATATTGAAGAAGGATCAGCCGAGTGGTTCTTGTGGGAGAACAACTCCATTTGGCTCACTAACTTCACACACCATCAGGCTTCCAAGCAGCTCTCAAGGAAACTCAGTTTTCACACTTTATGCTTAGTGCCCTTGAGTGCCTAGGACTAAAATGAAGCTGGTAGAGCATCCCACACAAACGAATGCTCCACCTGCGGGTTTCACATGCCACCAACTCCACATTGACAGGCAACTTCAGCGCCAGAACCGTTTTCAGATAGCCCTCAATGCAAAGGCTCTAGACACAAATATTGGTGTGAGAGCTAATTCAATCAAGGAAACACTGCATGTTGGTGAAGGGCATATTGAAGAAGGATCAGCCGAGTGGTTCTTGTGGGAGAACAACTCCATTTGGCTCACTAACTTCACACACCATCAGGCTTCCAAGCAGCTCTCAAGGAAACTCAGTTTTCACACTCTATGCTTAGTGCCCTTTGAGTGCATTATCTAGGAATGAACCTGGTAGAGCATCCCACACAAACGAATGCTCCACATGCGGGTTTCACATGCCACCAACTCCACATTCACAGGCAACTTCAGCGCCACAGCCGTTATCAGATAGCCCTCAATGCAAAGGCTCTAGACACAAATATTGGTGTGAGAGCTAATTCAATCAAAGAAACACTGCATGTTGGTGAAGGGCATATTGAAGAAGGATCAGCCGAGTGGTTCTTGTCTGAGAACAACTCCATTTGGCTCACTAACTTCACACACCATCAGGCTTCCAAGCAGCTCTCAAGGAAACTCAGTTTTCACACTCTATGCTTAGTGCCCTTTGAGTGCATTATCTAGGAATGAACCTGGTAGAGCATCCCACACAAACGAATGCTCCACATGCGGGTTTCACATGCCACCAACTCCACATTCTCAGGCAACTTCAGCGCCACAGCCGTTTTCAGATAGCCCTCAATGCAAAGGCTCTAGACGCAAATATTGGTGTGAGAGCTAATTCAATCAAGGAAACACTGCATGTTGCTGAAGGGCATATTGAAGAAGGATCAGCCGAGTGGTTCTTGTGGGAGAACAACTCCATTTGGCTCACTAACTTCACACACCATCAGGCTTCCAAGCAGCTCTCAAGGAAACTCAGTTTTCACACTCTATGCTTAGTGCCCTTTGAGTGCATTATCTAGGAATGAACCTGGTAGAGCATCCCACGCAAACGAATGCTCCACCTGCGGGTTTCACATGCCACCAACTCCACATTCACAGGCAACTTCAGCGCCACAGCCGTTTTCAGATAGCCCTCAA
The DNA here is from genome assembly GCF_030435755.1 of Ochotona princeps. Taxonomy (NCBI): domain Eukaryota; kingdom Metazoa; phylum Chordata; class Mammalia; order Lagomorpha; family Ochotonidae; genus Ochotona; species Ochotona princeps. The sequence continues at coordinate 41,367 of NW_026698384.1, forward strand.
TGCAAAGGCTCTAGACACAAATATTGGTGTGAGAGCTAACTCAATCAAGGAAACACTGCATGTTGGTGAAGGGCATATTGAAGAAGGATCAGCCGAGTGGTTCTTGTGGGAGAACAACTCCATTTGGCTCACTAACTTCACACACCATCAGGCTTCCAAGCAGCTCTCAAGGAAACTCAGTTTTCACACTCTATGTTTAGTGCCCTTTGAGTGCATTATCTAGGAATGAACCTGGTAGAGCATCCCACACAAACGAATGCTCCACATGCGGGTTTCACATGCCACCAACTCCACATTCACAGGCAACTTCAGCGCCAGAACGGTTTTCAGATAGCCCTCAATGCAAAGGCTCTAGACACAAATATTGGTGTGAGAGCTAATTCAATCAAGGAAACACTGCATGTTGGTGAAGGGCATATTGAAGAAGGATCAGCCGAGTGGTTCTTGTGGGAGAACAACTCCATTTGGCTCACTAACTTCACACACCATCAGGCTTCCAAGCAGCTCTCAAGGAAACTCAGTTTTCACACTCTATGCTTAGTGCCCTTTGAGTGCCTAGAACTGAAATGAAGCTTGGTGAGCATCCCACACAAACGAATGCTCCACATGCGGGTTTCACATGCCACCAACTCCACATTCTCACGCAACTTCAGCGCCACAGCCGTTTTCAGATAGCCCTCAATGCAAAGGCTCTAGACGCAAATATTGGTGTGAGAGCTAATTCAATCAAGGAAACACTGCATGTTGGTGAAGGGCATATTGAAGAAGGATCAGCCGAGTGGTTCTTGTGGGAGAACAACTCCATTTGGCTCACTAACTTCACACACCATCAGGCTTCCAAGCAGCTCTCAAGGAAACTCAGTTTTCACACTTTATGCTTAGTGCCCTTGAGTGCCTAGGACTAAAATGAAGCTGGTAGAGCATCCCACACAAACGAATGCTCCACCTGCGGGTTTCACATGCCACCAACTCCACATTGACAGGCAACTTCAGCGCCAGAACCGTTTTCAGATAGCCCTCAATGCAAAGGCTCTAGACGCAAATATTGGTGTGAGAGCTAATTCAATCAAGGAAACACTGCATGTTGGTGAAGGGCATATTGAAGAAGGATCAGCCGAGTGGTTCTTGTGGGAGAACAACTCCATTTGGCTCACTAACTTCACACACCATCAGGCTTCCAAGCAGCTCTCAAGGAAACTCAGTTTTCACACTTTATGCTTAGTGCCCTTGAGTGCCTAGGACTAAAATGAAGCTGGTAGAGCATCCCACACAAACGAATGCTCCACCTGCGGGTTTCACATGCCACCAACTCCACATTGACAGGCAACTTCAGCGCCAGAACCGTTTTCAGATAGCCCTCAATGCAAAGGCTCTAGACACAAATATTGGTGTGAGAGCTAATTCAATCAAGGAAACACTGCATGTTGGTGAAGGGCATATTGAAGAAGGATCAGCCGAGTGGTTCTTGTGGGAGAACAACTCCATTTGGCTCACTAACTTCACACACCATCAGGCTTCCAAGCAGCTCTCAAGGAAACTCAGTTTTCACACTCTATGCTTAGTGCCCTTTGAGTACCTATGACTGAAATGAAGCTTGGTGAGCATCCCACACAAACAAATGCTCCACATGCGGGTTTCACATGCCACCAACTCCACATTCTCAGGCAACTTCAGCGCCACAGCCGTTATCAGATAGCCCTCAATGCAAAGGCTCTAGACACAAATATTGGTGTGAGAGCTAATTCAATCAAAGAAACACTGCATATTGGTGAAGGGCATATTGAAGAAGGATCAGCCGAGTGGTTCTTGTGGGAGAACAACTCCATTTGGCTCACTAATTTCACACACCATCAGGCTTCCAAGCAGCTCTCAAGGAAACTCAGTTTTCACACTCTATGCTTAGTGCCCTTTGAGTGCATTATCTAGGAATGAACCTGGTAGAACATCCCACACAAACGAATGCTCCACATGCGGGTTTCACATGCCACCAACTCCACATTGACAGGCAACTTCAGCGCCACAGCCGTTTTCAGATAGCCCTCAATGCAAAGGCTCTAGACGCAAATATTGGTGTGAGAGCTAATTCAATCAAGGAAACACTGCATGTTGCTGAAGGGCATATTGAAGAAGGATCAGCCGAGTGGTTCTTGTGGGAGAACAACTCCATTTGGCTCACTAACTTCACACACCATCAGGCTTCCAAGCAGCTCTCAAGGAAACTCAGTTTTCACACTCTATGCTTAGTGCCCTTTGAGTGCATTATCGAGGAATGAACCTGGTAGAACATCCCACACAAACGAATGCTCCACCTGCGGGTTTCACATGCCACCAACTCCACATTGACAGGCAACTTCAGCGCCAGAACCGTTTTCAGATAGCCCTCAATGCAAAGGCTCTAGACGCAAATATTGGTGTGAGAGCTAATTCAATCAAGGAAACACTGCATGTTGGTGAAGGGCACATTGAAGAAGGATCAGCCGAGTGGTTCTTGTGGGAGAACAACTCCATTTGGCTCACTAACTTCACACACCATCAGGCTTCCAAGCAGCTCTCAAGGAAACTCAGTTTTCACACTCTATGCTTAGTGCCCTTTGAGTACCTAGGACTGAAATGAAGCTTGGTGAGCATCCCACAGAAACGAATGCTCCACCTGCGGGTTTCACATGCCACCAACTCCACATTCACAGGCAACTTCAGCGCCACAGCCGTTTTCAGATAGCCCTCAATGCAAAGGCTCTAGACGCAAATATTGGTGTGAGAGCTAATTCAATCAAGGAAACACTGCATGTTGGTGAAGGGCATATTGAAGAAGGATCAGCAGAGTGGTTCTTGTCTGAGAACAACTCCATTTGGCTCACTAACTTCACACACCGTCAGGCTTCCAAGCAGCTCTCAAGGAAACTCAGTTTTCACACTCTATGCTTAGTGCCCTTTGAGTGCATTATCTAGGAATGAACCTGGTAGAGCATCCCACACAAACGAATGCTCCACATGCGGGTTTCACATGCCACCAACTCCACATTCTCACGCAACTTCAGCGCCACAGCCGCTTTCAGATAGCCCTCAATGCAAAGGCTCTAGACGCAAATATTGGTGTGAGAGCTAATTCAATCAAGGAAACACTGCATGTTGGTGAAGGGCATATTGAAGAAGGATCAGCCGAGTGGTTTTTGTGGGAGAACAACTCCATTTGGCTCACTAACTTCACACACCATCAGGCTTCCAAGCAGCTCTCAAGGAAACTCAGTTTTCACACTCTATGCTTAGTGCCCTTTGAGTGCATTATCTAGGAATGAACCTGGTAGAGCATCCCACACAAACGAATGCTCCACATGCGGGTTTCACATGCCACCAACTCCACATTCTCAGGCAACTTCAGCGCCACAGCCGTTTTCAGATAGCCCTCAATGCAAAGGCTCTAGACGCAAATATTGGTGTGAGAGCTAATTCAATCAAGGAAACACTGCATGTTGGTGAAGGGCATATTGAAGAAGGATCAGCCGAGTGGTTCTTGTGGGAGAACAACTCCATTTGGCTCACTAACTTCACACACCATCAGGCTTCCAAGCAGCTCTCAAGGAAACTCAGTTTTCACACTCTATGCTTAGTGCCCTTTGAGTGCATTATCTAGGAATGAACCTGGTAGAGCATCCCACGCAAACGAATGCTCCACATGCGGGTTTCACATGCCTCCAACTCCACATTCACAGGCAACTTCAGCGCCACAGCCGTTTTCAGATAGCCCTCAATGCAAAGGCTCTAGACGCAAATATTGGTGTGAGAGCTAATTCAATCAAGGAAACACTGCATGTTGGTGAAGGGCATATTGAAGAAGGATCAGCCGAGTGGTTCTTGTGGGAGAACAACTCCATTTGGCTCACTAACTTCACACACCATCAGGCTTCCAAGCAGCTCTCAAGGAAACTCAGTTTTCACACTCTATGCTTAGTGCCCTTTGAGTGCCTAGAACTGAAATGAAGCTTGGTGAGCATCCCACACAAACGAATGCTCCACATGCGGGTTTCACATGCCACCAACTCCACATTCTCACGCAACTTCAGCGCCACAGCCGTTTTCAGATAGCCCTCAATGGAAAGGCTCTAGACGCAAATATTGGTGTGAGAGCTAATTCAATCAAGGAAACACTGCATGTTGGTGAAGGGCATATTGAAGAAGGATCAGCCGAGTGGTTCTTGTGGGAGAACAACTCCATTTGGCTCACTAACTTCACACACCATCAGGCTTCCAAGCAGCTCTCAAGGAAACTCAGTTTTCACACTTTATGCTTAGTGCCCTTGAGTGCCTAGGACTAAAATGAAGCTGGTAGAGCATCCCACACAAACGAATGCTCCACCTGCGGGTTTCACATGCCACCAACTCCACATTGACAGGCAACTTCAGCGCCAGAACCGTTTTCAGATAGCCCTCAATGCAAAGGCTCTAGACGCAAATATTGGTGTGAGAGCTAATTCAATCAAGGAAACACTGCATGTTGGTGAAGGGCATATTGAAGAAGGATCAGCCGAGTGGTTCTTGTGGGAGAACAACTCCATTTGGCTCACTAACTTCACACACCATCAGGCTTCCAAGCAGCTCTCAAGGAAACTCAGTTTTCACACTTTATGCTTAGTGCCCTTGAGTGCCTAGGACTAAAATGAAGCTGGTAGAGCATCCCACACAAACGAATGCTCCACCTGCGGGTTTCACATGCCACCAACTCCACATTGACAGGCAACTTCAGCGCCAGAACCGTTTTCAGATAGCCCTCAATGCAAAGGCTCTAGACACAAATATTGGTGTGAGAGCTAATTCAATCAAGGAAACACTGCATGTTGGTGAAGGGCATATTGAAGAAGGATCAGCCGAGTGGTTCTTGTGGGAGAACAACTCCATTTGGCTCACTAACTTCACACACCATCAGGCTTCCAAGCAGCTCTCAAGGAAACTCAGTTTTCACACTCTATGCTTAGTGCCCTTTGAGTGCATTATCTAGGAATGAACCTGGTAGAGCATCCCACACAAACGAATGCTCCACATGCGGGTTTCACATGCCACCAACTCCACATTCACAGGCAACTTCAGCGCCACAGCCGTTATCAGATAGCCCTCAATGCAAAGGCTCTAGACACAAATATTGGTGTGAGAGCTAATTCAATCAAAGAAACACTGCATATTGGTGAAGGGCATACTGAAGAAGGATCAGCCGAGTGGTTCTTGTGGGAGAACAACTCCATTTGGCTCACTAATTTCACACACCATCAGGCTTCCAAGCAGCTCTCAAGGAAACTCAGTTTTCACACTCTATGCTTAGTGCCCTTTGAGTGCATTATCTAGGAATGAACCTGGTAGAACATCCCACACAAACGAATGCTCCACATGCGGGTTTCACATGCCACCAACTCCACATTGACAGGCAACTTCAGCGCCACAGCCGTTTTCAGATAGCCCTCAATGCAAAGGCTCTAGACGCAAATATTGGTGTGAGAGCTAATTCAATCAAGGAAACACTGCATGTTGCTGAAGGGCATATTGAAGAAGGATCAGCCGAGTGGTTCTTGTGGGAGAACAACTCCATTTGGCTCACTAACTTCACACACCATCAGGCTTCCAAGCAGCTCTCAAGGAAACTCAGTTTTCACACTTTATGCTTAGTGCCCTTTGAGTGCCTAGGACTGAAATGAAGCTTGGTGAGCATCCCACACAAACGAATGCTCCACATGCGGGTTTCACATGCCACCAACTCCACGTTCACAGGCAACTTCAGCGCCACAGCCGTTTTCAGATAGCCCTCAATGCAAAGGCTCTAGACGCAAATGTTGGTGTGAGAGCTAATTCAATCAAGGAAACACTGCATGTTGGTGAAGGGCATATTGAAGAAGGATTAGCCGAGTGGTTCTTGTGGGAGAACAACTCCATTTGGCTCACTAACTTCACACACCATCAGGCTTCCAAGCAGCTCTCAAGGAAACTCAGTTTTCACACTCTATGCTTAGTGCCCTTTGAGTGCCTAGGACTGAAATGAAGCTTGGTGTGCATCCCAAACAAACGAATGCTCCACATGCGGGTTTCACATGCCACCAACTCCATATTGACAGGCAACTTCAGCGCCAGAACGGTTTTCAGATAGCCCTCAATTCAAAGGCTCTAGACGCAAATATTGGTGTGAGAGCTAATTCAATCAAGGAAACACTGCATGTTGGTGAAGGGCATATTGAAGAAGGATCAGCCGAGTGGTTCTTGTGGGAGAACAACTCCATTTGGCTCACTAACTTCACACACCATCAGGCTTCCAAGCAGCTCTCAAGGAAACTCAGTTTTCACACTCTATGCTTAGTGCCCTTTGAGCCTAGGACTGAAATGAAGCTTGGTGAGCATCCCACACAAACGAATGCTCCACATGCGGGTTTCACATGCCACCAACTCCACGTTCACAGGCAACTTCAGCGCCACAGCCATTTTCAGATAGCCCTCAATGCAAAGGCTCTAGACTCAAATATTGGTGTGAGAGCTAATTCAATCAAGGAAACACTGCATGTTGGTGAAGGGCATATTGAAGAAGGATTAGCCGAGTGGTTCTTGTGGGAGAACAACTCCATTTGGCTCACTAACTTCACACACCATCAGGCTTCCAAGCAGCTTTCAAGGAAACTCAGTTTTCACACTCTATGCTTAGTGCCCTTTGAGTGCATTATCTAGGAATGAACCTGGTAGAGCATCCCACACAAACGAATGCTCCACATGCGGGTTTCACATGCCACCAACTCCACATTCACAGGCAACTTCAGCGCCATAGCCGTTTTCAGATAGCCCTCAATGCAAAGGCTCTAGACGCAAATATTGGTGTGAGAGCTAATTCAATCAAGGAAACACTGCATGTTGGTGAAGGGCATATTGAAGAAGGATCAGCCGAGTGGTTCTTGTGGGAGAACAACTCCATTTGGCTCACTAACTTCACACACCATCAGGCTTCCAAGCAGCTCTCAAGGAAACTCAGTTTTCACACTCTATGCTTAGTGCCCTTTGAGTGCATTATCTAGGAATGAACCTGGTAGAGCATCCCACACAAACGAATGCTCCACATGCGGGTTTCACATGCCACCAACTCCACATTCTCAGGCAACTTCAGCGCCACAGCCGTTTTCAGATAGCCCTCAATGCAAAGGCTCTAGACGCAAATATTGGTGTGAGAGCTAATTGAATCAAGGAAAAACTGCATGTTGGTGAAGGGCATATTGAAGAAGGATCAGCCGAGTGGTTTTTGTGGGAGAACAACTCTATTTGGCTCACTAACTTCACACACCATCAGGCTTCCAAGCAGCTCTCAAGGACACTCAGTTTTCACACTCTATGCTTAGTGCCCTTTGAGTGCATTATCTAGGAATGAACCTGGTAGAGCATCCCACACAAACGAATGCTCCACCTGCGGGTTTCACATGCCACCAACTCCACATTTACAGGCAACTTCAGCGCCACAGCCGTTTTCAGATAGCCCTCAATGCAAAGGCTCTAGATGCAAATATTGGTGTGAGAGCTAATTCAATCAAGGAAACACTGCATGTTGGTGAAGGGCATATTGAAGAAGGATCAGCCGAGTGGTTCTTGTGGGAGAACAACTCCATTTGGCTCACTAACTTCACACACCATCAGGCTTCCAAGCAGCTCTCAAGGAAACTCAGTTTTCACACTCTATGCTTAGTGCCCTTTGAGTGCATTATCTAGGAATGAACCTGGTAGAGCATCCCACACAAACGAATGCTCCACATGCGGGTTTCACATGCCACCAAATCCACATTGACGGGCAACTTCAGCGCCAGAACCGTTTTCAGATAGCCCTCAATGCAAAGGCTCTAGACGCAAATGTTGGTGTGAGAGCTAATTCAATCAAGGAAACACTGCATGTTGGTGAAGGGCATATTGAAGAAGGATCAGCCGAGTGGTTTTTGTGGGAGAACAACTCCATTTGGCTCACTAACTTTACACACCATCAGGCTTCCAAGCAGCTCTCAAGGAAACTCAGTTATCACACTCTATGCTTAGTGCCCTTTGAGTGCATTATCTAGGAATGAACCTGGTAGAGCATCCCACACAAACGAATGTTCCACATGCGGGTTTCACATGCCACCAACTCCACATTGACAGGCAACTTCAGCGCCACAGCCGTTTTCAGATAGCCCTCAATGCAAAGGCTCTAGATGCAAATATTGGTGTGAGAGCTAATTCAATCAAGGAAACACTGCATGTTGGTGAAGGGCATATTGAAGAAGGATCAGCCGAGTGGTTCTTGTGGGAGAACAACTCCATTTGGCTCACTAACTTCACACACCGTCAGGCTTCCAAGCAGCTCTCAAGGAAACTCAGTTTTCACACTCTATGCTTAGTGCCTTTCAGTGCATTATCTAGGAATGAACCTGGTAGAGCATCCCACACAAACGAATGCTCCACATGCGGGTTTCACATGCCACCAACTCCACATTGACAGGCAACTTCAGCGCCACAGCCGTTTTCAGATAGCCCTCAATGCAAAGGCTCTACACGCAAATATTGGTGTGAGAGCTAATTCAATCAAGGAAACACTGCATGTTGGTGAAGCGCATATTGAAGAAGGATCAGCCGAGTGGTTCTTGTGGGAGAACAACTCCATTTGGCTCACTAACTTCACACACCATCAGGCTTCCAAGCAGCTCTCAAGGAAACTCAGTTTTCACACTCTATGCTTAGTGCCCTTTGAGTACCTAGGACTGAAATGAAGCTTGGTGAGCATCCCACAAAAACGAATGCTCCACATGCGGGTTTTCACATGCCACCAACTCCACATTCACAGGCAACTTCAGCGCCACAGCCGTTTTCAGATAGCCCTCAATGCAAAGGCTCTAGACACAAATATTGGTGTGAGAGCTAATTGAATCAAGGAAACACTGCATGTTGGTGAAGGGCATATTGAAGAAGGATCAGCCGAGTGGTTCTTGTGGGAGAACAACTCTATTTGGCTCACTAACTTCACACACCATCAGGCTTCCAAGCAGCTCTCAAGGAAACTCAGTTTTCACACTCTATGCTTAGTGCCCTTTGAGTACCTAGGACTGAAATGAAGCTTGGTGAGCATCCCACACAAACGAATGCTCCACATGCGGGTTTCACATGCCACCAACTCCACATTCACAGGCAACTTCAGCGCCACAGCCATTTCCAGATAGCCCTCAATGCAAAGGCTCTAGACGCAAATATTGGTGTGAGAGCTAATTCAATCAAGGAAACACTGCATGTTGGTGAAGGGCATATTGAAGAAGGATCAGCCGAGTGGTCCTTGTGGGAGAACAACTCCATTTGGCTCACTAACTTCACACACCATCAGGCTTCCAAGCAGCTCTCAAGGAAACTCAGTTATCACACTCTATGCTTAGTGCCCTTTGAGTGCATTATCTAGGAATGAACCTGGTAGAGCATCCCACACAAACGAATGCTCCATATGCGGGTTTCACATGCCACCAACTCCACATTCTCACGCAACTTCAGCGCCACAGCCGTTTTCAGATAGCCCTCAATGCAAAGGCTCTAGACGCAAATATTGGTGTGAGAGCTAATTCAATCAAGGAAACACTGCATGTTGGTGAAGGGCATATTGAAGAAGGATCAGCCGAGTGGTTCTTGTGGGAGAACAACTCCATTTGGCTCACTAACTTCACACACCATCAGGCTTCCAAGCAGCTCTCAAGGAAACTCAGTTTTCACACTTTATGCTTAGTGCCCTTGAGTGCCTAGGACTAAAATGAAGCTGGTAGAGCATCCCACACAAACGAATGCTCCACCTGCGGGTTTCACATGCCACCAACTCCACATTGACAGGCAACTTCAGCGCCAGAACCGTTTTCAGATAGCCCTCAATGCAAAGGCTCTAGACACAAATATTGGTGTGAGAGCTAATTCAATCAAGGAAACACTGCATGTTGGTGAAGGGCATATTGAAGAAGGATCAGCCGAGTGGTTCTTGTGGGAGAACAACTCCATTTGGCTCACTAACTTCACACACCATCAGGCTTCCAAGCAGCTCTCAAGGAAACTCAGTTTTCACACTCTATGCTTAGTGCCCTTTGAGTACCTATGACTGAAATGAAGCTTGGTGAGCATCCCACACAAACAAATGCTCCACATGCGGGTTTCACATGCCACCAACTCCACATTCACAGGCAACTTCAGCGCCACAGCCGTTATCAGATAGCCCTCAATGCAAAGGCTCTAGACACAAATATTGGTGTGAGAGCTAATTCAATCAAAGAAACACTGCATATTGGTGAAGGGCATACTGAAGAAGGATCAGCCGAGTGGTTCTTGTGGGAGAACAACTCCATTTGGCTCACTAATTTCACACACCATCAGGCTTCCAAGCAGCTCTCAAGGAAACTCAGTTTTCACACTCTATGCTTAGTGCCCTTTGAGTGCATTATCTGGGAATGAACCTGGTAGAACATACCACACAAACGAATGCTCCACATGCGGGTTTCACATGCCACCAACTCCACATTGACAGGCAACTTCAGCGCCACAGCCGTTTTCAGATAGCCCTCAATGCAAAGGCTCTAGACGCAAATATTGGTGTGAGAGCTAATTCAATCAAGGAAACACTGCATGTTGCTGAAGGGCATATTGAAGAAGGATCAGCCGAGTGGTTCTTGTGGGAGAACAACTCCATTTGGCTCACTAACTTCACACACCATCAGGCTTCCAAGCAGCTCTCAAGGAAACTCAGTTTTCACACTTTAAGCTTAGTGCCCTTTGAGTGCCTAGGACTGAAATGAAGCTTGGTGAGCATCCCACACAAACGAATGCTCCACATGCGGGTTTCACATGCCACCAACTCCACGTTCACAGGCAACTTCAGCGCCACAGCCGTTTTCAGATAGCCCTCAATGCAAAGGCTCTAGACGCAAATGTTGGTGTGAGAGCTAATTCAATCAAGGAAACACTGCATGTTGGTGAAGGGCATATTGAAGAAGGATTAGCCGAGTGGTTCTTGTGGGAGAACAACTCCATTTGGCTCACTAACTTCACACACCATCAGGCTTCCAAGCAGCTCTCAAGGAAACTCAGTTTTCACACTCTATGCTTAGTGCCCTTTGAGTGCCTAGGACTGAAATGAAGCTTGGTGTGCATCCCACACAAACGAATGCTCCACATGCGGGTTTCACATGCCACCAACTCCATATTGACAGGCAACTTCAGCGCCAGAACGGTTTTCAGATAGCCCTCAATTCAAAGGCTCTAGACGCAAATATTGGTGTGAGAGCTAATTCAATCAAGGAAACACTGCATGTTGGTGAAGGGCATATTGAAGAAGGATCAGCCGAGTGGTTCTTGTGGGAGAACAACTCCATTTGGCTCACTAACTTCACACACCATCAGGCTTCCAAGCAGCTCTCAAGGAAACTCAGTTTTCACACTCTATGCTTAGTGCCCTTTGAGCCTAGGACTGAAATGAAGCTTGGTGAGCATCCCACACAAACGAATGCTCCACATGCGGGTTTCACATGCCACCAACTCCACGTTCACAGGCAACTTCAGCGCCACAGCCATTTTCAGATAGCCCTCAATGCAAAGGCTCTAGACGCAAATATTGGTGTGAGAGCTAATTCAATCAAGGAAACACTGCATGTTGGTGAAGGGCATATTGAAGAAGGATTAGCCGAGTGGTTCTTGTGGGAGAACAACTCCATTTGGCTCACTAACTTCACACACCATCAGGCTTCCAAGCAGCTTTCAAGGAAACTCAGTTTTCACACTCTATGCTTAGTGCCCTTTGAGTGCATTATCTAGGAATGAACCTGGTAGAGCATCCCACACAAACGAATGCTCCACATGCGGGTTTCACATGCCACCAACTCCACATTCACAGGCAACTTCAGCGCCACAGCCGTTTTCAGATAGCCCTCAATGCAAAGGCTCTAGACGCAAATATTGGTGTGAGAGCTAATTCAATCAAGCAAACACTGCATGTTGGTGAAGGGCATATTGAAGAAGGATCAGCCGAGTGGTTCTTGTGGGAGAACAACTCCATTTGGCTCAGTAACTTCACACACCATCAGGCTTCCAAGCAGCTCTCAAGGAAACTCAGTTTTCACACTCTATGCTTAGTGCCCTTTGAGTGCATTATCTAGGAATGAACCTGGTAGAGCATCCCACACAAACGAATGCTCCACATGCGGGTTTCACATGCCACCAACTCCACATTCTCAGGCAACTTCAGCGCCACAGCCGTTTTCAGATAGCCCTCAATGCAAAGGCTCTAGACGCAAATATTGGTGTGAGAGCTAATTGAATCAAGGAAACACTGCATGTTGGTGAAGGGCATATTGAAGAAGGATCAGCCGAGTGGTTTTTGTGGGAGAACAACTCTATTTGGCTCACTAACTTCACACACCATCAGGCTTCCAAGCAGCTCTCAAGGAAACTCAGTTTTCACACTCTATGCTTAGTGCCCTTTGAGTGCATTATCTAGGAATGAACCTGGTAGAGCATCCCACACAAACGAATGCTCCACATGCGGGTTTCACATGCCACCAACTCCACATTTACAGGCAACTTCAGCGCCACAGCCGTTTTCAGATAGCCCTCAATGCAAAGGCTCTAGATGCAAATATTGGTGTGAGAGCTAATTCAATCAAGGAAACACTGCATGTTGGTGAAGGGCATATTGAAGAAGGATCAGCCGAGTGGTTCTTGTGGGAGAACAACTCCATTTGGCTCACTAACTTCACACACCATCAGGCTTCCAAGCAGCTCTCAAGGAAACTCAGTTTTCACACTCTATGCTTAGTGCCCTTTGAGTGCATTATCTAGGAATGAACCTGGTAGAGCATCCCACACAAACGAATGCTCCACATGCGGGTTTCACATGCCACCAAATCCACATTGACGGGTAACTTCAGCGCCAGAACCGTTTTCAGATAGCCCTCAATGCAAAGGCTCTAGACGCAAATGTTGGTGTGAGAGCTAATTCAATCAAGGAAACACTGCATGTTGGTGAAGGGCATATTGAAGAAGGATCAGCCGAGTGGTTTTTGTGGGAGAACAACTCCATTTGGCTCACTAACTTTACACACCATCAGGCTTCCAAGCAGCTCTCAAGGAAACTCAGTTATCACACTCTATGCTTAGTGCCCTTTGAGTGCATTATCTAGGAATGAACCTGGTAGAGCATCCCACACAAACGAATGTTCCACATGCGGGTTTCACATGCCACCAACTCCACATTGACAGGCAACTTCAGCGCCACAGCCGTTTTCAGATAGCCCTCAATGCAAAGGCTCTAGATGCAAATATTGGTGTGAGAGCTAATTCAATCAAGGAAACACTGCATGTTGGTGAAGGGCATATTGAAGAAGGATCAGCCGAGTGGTTCTTGTGGGAGAACAACTCCATTTGGCTCACTAACTTCACACACCGTCAGGCTTCCAAGCAGCTCTCAAGGAAACTCAGTTTTCACACTCTATGCTTAGTGCCTTTCAGTGCATTATCTAGGAATGAACCTGGTAGAGCATCCCACACAAACGAATGCTCCACATGCGGGTTTCACATGCCACCAACTCCACATTGACAGGCAACTTCAGCGCCACAGCCGTTTTCAGATAGCCCTCAATGCAAAGGCTCTAGACACAAATATTGGTGTGAGAGCTAATTCAATCAAGGAAACACTGCATGTTGGTGAAGCGCATATTGAAGAAGGATCAGCCGAGTGGTTCTTGTGGGAGAACAACTCCATTTGGCTCACTAACTTCACACACCATCAGACTTCCAAGCAGCTCTCAAGGAAACTCAGTTTTCACACTCTATGCTTAGTGCCCTTTGAGTACCTAGGACTGAAATGAAGCTTGGTGAGCATCCCACACAAACGAATGCTCCACATGCGGGTTTTCACATGCCACCAACTCCACATTCACAGGCAACTTCAGCGCCACAGCCGTTTTCAGATAGCCCTCAATGCAAAGGCTCTAGACACAAATATTGGTGTGAGAGCTAATTGAATCAAGGAAACACTGCATGTTGGTGAAGGGCATATTGAAGAAGGATCAGCCGAGTGGTTCTTGTGGGAGAACAACTCTATTTGGCTCACTAACTTCACACACCATCAGGCTTCCAAGCAGCTCTCAAGGAAACTCAGTTTTCACACTCTATGCTTAGTGCCCTTTGAGTACCTAGGACTGAAATGAAGCTTGGTGAGCATCCCACACAAACGAATGCTCCACATGCGGGTTTCACATGCCACCAACTCCACATTCACAGGCAACTTCAGCGCCACAGCCGTTTTCAGATAGCCCTCAATGCAAAGGCTCTAGACGCAAATATTGGTGTGAGAGCTAATTCAATCAAGGAAACACTGCATGTTGGTGAAGGGCATATTGAAGAAGGATCAGCCGAGTGGTCCTTGTGGGAGAACAACTCCATTTGGCTCACTAACTTCACACACCATCAGGCTTCCAAGCAGCTCTCAAGGAAACTCAGTTTTCACACTCTATGCTTAGTGCCCTTTGAGTGCATTATCTAGGAATGAACCTGGTAGAGCATCCCACACAAACGAATGCTCCACATGCGGCTTTCACATGCTACGAACTCCACATTCACAGGCAACTTCAGCGGCAAAACCGTTTGCAGATAGCCCTCAATGCAAAGGCTCTAGACACAAATATTGGTGTGAGAGCTAATTCAATCAAGGAAACACTGCATGTTGGTGAAGGGCATATTGAAGAAGGGTCAGCCGAGTGGTTCTTGTGGGAGAACAACTCCATTTGGCTCACTAACTTCACACACCATCAGGCTTCCAAGCAGCTCTCAAGGAAACTCAGTTTTCACACTCTATGCTTAGTGCCCTTTGAGTGCCTAGGACTGAAATGAAGCTTGGTGAGCATCCCACACAAACGAATGCTCCACATGCGGGTTTCACATGCCACCAACTCCACATTCACAGGCAACTTCAGCGCCACAGCCGTTTTCAGATAGCCCTCAATGCAAAGGCTCTAGATGCAAATATTGGTGTGAGAGCTAATTCAATCAAGGAATCACTGCATGTTGGTGAAGGGCATATTGAAGAAGGATCAGCCGAGTGGTTCTTGTGGGAGAACAACTCCATTTGGCTCACTAACTTCACACACCATCAGGCTTCCAAGCAGCTCTCAAGGAAACTCAGTTTTCACACTCTATGCTTAGTGCCCTTTGAGTGCATTATCTAGGAATGAACCTGGTAGAGCATCCCACACAAACGAATGCTCCACATGCGGGTTTCACATGCCACCAACTCCACATTCTCAGGCAACTTCAGCGCCACAGCCGTTTTCAGATAGCCCTCAATGCAAAGGCTCTAGACACAAATATTGGTGTGAGAGCTAATTCAATCAAGGAAACAGTGCATGTTGGTGAAGGGCATATTGAAGAAGGATCGGAACTGTGGTTCTTGTGGGAGAACAACTCCATTTGGCTCACTAACTTCACACACCATCAGGCTTCCAAGCATCTCTCAAGGAAACTCAGTTTTCACACTCTATGCTTAGTGCCCTTTGAGTGCATTATCTAGGAATGAACCTGGTAGAGCATCCCACACAAACGAATGCTCCACCTGCGGGTTTCACATGCCACCAACTCCACATTCACAGGCAACGTCAGCGCCACAGCCGTTTTCAGATAGCCCTCAATGCAAAGGCTCTAGACACAAATATTGGTGTGAGAGCTAATTCAATCAAGGAAACACTGCATGTTGGTGAAGGGCATATTGAAGAAGGATCAGCCGAGTGGTTCTTGTGGGAGAACAACTCCATTTGGCTCACTAACATCACACACCATCAGGCTTCCAAGCAGCTCTCAAGGAAACTCAGTTTTCACACTCTATGCTTAGTGCCCTTTGAGTGCATTATCTAGGAATGAACCTGGTAGAGCATCCCACACAAACGAATGCTCCACATGCGGGTTTCACATGCCACCAACTCCACATTCACAGGCAACTTCAGCGCCACAGCCGTTTTCAGATAGCCCTCAATGCAAAGGCTCTAGACACAAATATTGGTGTGAGAGCTAATTCAATCAAGGAAACACTGCATGTTGGTGAAGGGCATATTGAAGAAGGATCAGCCGAGTGGTTCTTGTGGGAGAACAACTCCATTTGGCTCACTAACTTCACACACCATCAGGCTTCCAAGCAGCTCTCAAGGAAACTCAGTTTTCACACTCTATGATTAGTGCCCTTTGAGTGCATTATCTAGGAATGAACCTGGTAGAGCATCCCACACAAACCAATGCTCCACATGCGGGTTTCACATGCCACCAACTCCACATTCACAAGCAACTTCAGAGCCACAGCTGTTTTCAGATAGCCCTCAATGCAAAGGCTCTAGACGCAAATATTGGTGTGAGAGCTAATTCAATCAAGGAAAAACTGCATGTTGGTGAAGGGCATATTGAAGAAGGATCAGCCGAGTGGTTCTTGTGGGAGAACAACTCCATTTGGCTCACTAACTTCACACACCATCAGGCTTCCAAGCAGCTCTCAAGGAAACTCAGTTTTCACACTCTATGCTTAGTGCCCTTTGAGTACCTAGGACTGAAATGAAGCTTGATGAGCATCCCACACAAACGAATGCTCCACATGCGGGTTTCACATGCCACCAACTCCACATTCTCACGCAACTTCAGCGCCACAGCCGTTTTCAGATAGCCCTCAATGCAAACGCTCTAGACACAAATATTTGTGTGAAAGATAATTCAATCAAGGAAACACTGCATGTTGGTGAAGGGCATATTGAAGAAGGATCAGCCGAGTGGTTCTTGTGGGAGAACAACTCCATTTGGCTCACTAACTTCACACACCATCAGGCTTCCAAGCAGCTCTCAAGGAAACTCAGTTTTCACACTCTATGCTTAGTGCCCTTTGAGTGCATTATCTAGGAATGAACCTGGTAGAGCATCCCACACAAACGAATGTTCCACATGCGGGTTTCACATGCCACCAACTCCACATTCTCAGGCAACTTCAGCGCCACAGCCGTTTTCAGATAGCCCTCAATGCAAAGGCTCTAGACGCAAATATTGGTGTGAGAGCTAATTCAATCAAGGAAACACTGCATGTTGGTGAAGGGCATATTGAAGAAGGATCAGCCGAGTGGTTCTTGTGGGAGAACCACTCCATTTGGCTCACTAACTTCACACACCATCAGGCTTCCAAGCAGCTCTCAAGGAAACTCAGTTTTCACACTCTATGCTTAGTGCCCTTTGAGTGCCTAGGACTGAAATGAAGCTGGTAGAGCATCCCACACAAACGAATGCGCCACATGCGGGTTTCACATGCCACCAACTCCACATTCTCACGCAACTTCAGCGCCACAGCCGTTTTCAGATAGCCCTCAATGCAAAGGCTCTAGACACAAATATTGGTGTGAGAGCTAATTCAATCAAGGAAACACTGCATGTTGGTGAAGGGCATATTGAAGAAGGATCAGCCGGGTGGTTCGTGTGGGAGAACAACTCCATTTGGCTCACTAACTTCACACACCATCAGGCTTCCAAGCAGCTCTCAAGGAAACTCAGTTTTCACACTCTATGCTTAGTGCCCTTTGAGTGCCTAGGACTGAAATGAAGCTTGGTGAGCATCCCACACAAACGAATGCTCCACATGCGGGTTTCACATGCCACCAACTCCACATTTACAGGCAACTTCAGCGCCACAGCCGTTTTCAGATAGCCCTCAATGCAAAGGCTCTAGACGCAAATATTGGTGTGAGAGCTAATTCAATCAAGGAAACAGTGCATGTTGGTGAAGGGCATATTGAAGAAGGATCAGCCGAGTGGTTCTTGTGGGAGAACAACTCTATTTGGCTCACTAACTTCACACACCATCAGGCTTCCAAGCAGCTCTCAAGGAAACTCAGTTTTCACACTCTATGCTTAGTGCCCTTTGAGTGCATTATCTAGGAATGAACCTGGTAGAGCATCCCAAACAAACGAATGCTCCACATGCGGGTTTCACATGCCACCAACTCCACATTCACAGGCAACTTCAGCGCCACAGCCCTTTTCAGATAGCCCTCAATGCAAAGGCTCTAGACGCAAATATTGGTGTGAGAGCTAATTCAATCAAGGAAACACTGCATGTTGGTGAAGGGCATATTGAAGAAGAATCAGCCGAGTGGTTCTTGTGGGAGAACAACTCCATTTGGCTCACTAACTTCACACACCATCAGGCTTCCAAGCAGCTCTCAAGGAAACTCAGTTTTCACACTTTATGCTTAGTGCCCTTGAGTGCCTAGGACTGAAATGAAGCTTTTAGAGCATCCCACACAAACGAGTGCTCCACATGCGGGTTTCACATGCCACCAACTCCACATTCACAGGCAACTTCAGCGCCACAGCCCTTTTCAGATAGCCCTCAATGCAAAGGCTCTAGACGCAAATATTGGTGTGAGAGCTAATTCAATCAAGGAAACACTGCATGTTGGTGAAGGGCATATTGAAGAAGGATCAGCCGAGTGGTCCTTGTGGGAGAACAACTCCATTTGGCTCACTAACTTCACACACCATCAGGCTTCCAAGCAGCTCTCAAGGAAACTCAGTTTTCACACTCTATGCTTAGTGCCCTTTGAGTGCATTATCTAGGAATGAACCTGGTAGAGCATCCCACACAAACGAATGCTCCACATGCGGCTTTCACATGCCACCAACTCCACATTCACAGGCAACTTCAGCGGCAAAACCGTTTGCAGATAGCCCTCAATGCAAAGGCTCTAGACACAAATATTGGTGTGAGAGCTAATTCAATCAAGGAAACACTGCATGTTGGTGATGGGCATATTGAAGAAGGGTCAGCCGAGTGGTTCTTGTGGGAGAACAACTCCATTTGGCTCACTAACTTCACACACCATCAGGCTTCCAAGCAGCTCTCAAGGAAACTCAGTTTTCACACTCTATGCTTAGTGCCCTTTGAGTGCCTAGGACTGAAATGAAGCTTGGTGAGCATCCCACACAAACGAATGCTCCACATGCGGGTTTCACATGCCACCAACTCCACATTCACAGGCAACTTCAGCGCCACAGCCGTTTTCAGATAGCCCTCAATGCAAAGGCTCTAGATGCAAATATTGGTGTGAGAGCTAATTCAATCAAGGAATCACTGCATGTTGGTGAAGGGCATATTGAAGAAGGATCAGCCGAGTGGTTCTTGTGGGAGAACAACTCCATTTGGCTCACTAACTTCACACACCATCAGGCTTCCAAGCAGCTCTCAAGGAAACTCAGTTTTCACACTCTATGCTTAGTGCCCTTTGAGTACCTAGGACTGAAGTGAAGCTTGGTGAGCATCCCACACAAACGAATGCTCCACATGCGGGTTTCACATGCCACCAACTCCACATTGACAGGCAACTTCAGCGCCACAGCCGTTTTCAGATAGCCCTCAATGCAAAGGCTCTAGACACAAATATTGGTGTGAGAGCTAATTCAATCAAGGAAACACTGCATGTTGGTGAAGGGCATATTGAAGAAGGATCAGCCGAGTGGTTCTTGTGGGAGAACAACTCCATTTGGCTCAGTAACTTCACACACCATCAGGCTTCCAAGCAGCTCTCAAGGAAACTCAGTTTTCACACTCTATGCTTAGTGCCCTTTGAGTGCATTATCTAGGAATGAACCTGGTAGAGCATCCCACACAAACGAATGCTCCACATGCGGGTTTCACATGCCACCAACTCCACATTCTCAGGCAACTTCAGCGCCACAGCCGTTTTCAGATAGCCCTCAATGCAAAGGCTCTAGACACAAATATTGGTGTGAGAGCTAATTCAATCAAGGAAACAGTGCATGTTGGTGAAGGGCATATTGAAGAAGGATCGGAACTGTGGTTCTTGTGGGAGAACAACTCCATTTGGCTCACTAACTTCACACACCATCAGGCTTCCAAGCATCTCTCAAGGAAACTCAGTTTTCACACTCTATGCTTAGTGCCCTTTGAGTGCATTATCTAGGAATGAACCTGGTAGAGCATCCCACACAAACGAATGCTCCACATGCGGGTTTCACATGCCACCAACTCCACATTCACAGGCAACGTCAGCGCCACAGCCGTTTTCAGATAGCCCTCAATGCAAAGGCTCTAGACACAAATATTGGTGTGAGAGCTAATTCAATCAAGGAAACACTGCATGTTGGTGAAGGGCATATTGAAGAAGGATCAGCCGAGTGGTTCTTGTGGGAGAACAACTCCATTTGGCTCACTAACTTCACACACCATCAGGCTTCCAAGCAGCTCTCAAGGAAACTCAGTTTTCACACTCTATGCTTAGTGCCCTTTGAGTGCATTATCTAGGAATGAACCTGGTAGAGCATCCCACACAAACGAATGCTCCACATGCGGGTTTCACATGCCACCAACTCCACATTCACAGGCAACTTCAGCGCCACAGCCGTTTTCAGATAGCCCTCAATGCAAAGGCTCTAGACACAAATATTGGTGTGAGAGCTAATTCAATCAAGGAAACACTGCATGTTGGTGAAGGGCATATTGAAGAAGGATCAGCCGAGTGGTTCTTGTGGGAGAACAACTCCATTTGGCTCACTAACTTCCCACACCATCAGGCTTCCAAGCAGCTCTCAAGGAAACTCAGTTTTCACACTCTATGATTAGTGCCCTTTGAGTGCATTATCTAGGAATGAACCTGGTAGAGCATCCCACACAAACCAATGCTCCACATGCGGGTTTCACATGCCACCAACTCCACATTCACAAGCAACTTCAGAGCCACAGCTGTTTTCAGATAGCCCTCAATGCAAAGGCTCTAGACGCAAATATTGGTGTGAGAGCTAATTCAATCAAGGAAAAACTGCATGTTGGTGAAGGGCATATTGAAGAAGGATCAGCCGAGTGGTTCTTGTGGGAGAACAACTCCATTTGGCTCACTAACTTCACACACCATCAGGCTTCCAAGCAGCTCTCAAGGAAACTCAGTTTTCACACTCTATGCTTAGTGCCCTTTGAGTACCTAGGACTGAAATGAAGCTTGATGAGCATCCCACACAAACGAATGCTCCACATGCGGGTTTCACATGCCACCAACTCCACATTCTCACGCAACTTCAGCGCCACAGCCGTTTTCAGATAGCCCTCAATGCAAACGCTCTAGACACAAATATTTGTGTGAAAGCTAATTCAATCAAGGAAACACTGCATGTTGGTGAAGGGCATATTGAAGAAGGATCAGCCGAGTGGTTCTTGTGGGAGAACAACTCCATTTGGCTCACTAACTTCACACACCATCAGGCTTCCAAGCAGCTCTCAAGGAAACTCAGTTTTCACACTCTATGCTTAGTGCCCTTTGAGTGCATTATCTAGGAATGAACCTGGTAGAGCATCCCACACAAACGAATGTTCCACATGCGGGTTTCACATGCCACCAACTCCACATTCTCAGGCAACTTCAGCGCCACAGCCGTTTTCAGATAGCCCTCAATGCAAAGGCTCTAGACGCAAATATTGGTGTGAGAGCTAATTCAATCAAGGAAACACTGCATGTTGGTGAAGGGCATATTGAAGAAGGATCAGCCGAGTGGTTCTTGTGGGAGAACCACTCCATTTGGCTCACTAACTTCACACACCATCAGGCTTCCAAGCAGCTCTCAAGGAAACTCAGTTTTCACACTCTATGCTTAGTGCCCTTTGAGTGCCTAGGACTGAAATGAAGCTGGTAGAGCATCCCACACAAACGAATGCGCCACATGCGGGTTTCACATGCCACCAACTCCACATTCTCACGCAACTTCAGCGCCACAGCCGTTTTCAGATAGCCCTCAATGCAAAGGCTCTAGACACAAATATTGGTGTGAGAGCTAATTCAATCAAGGAAACACTGCATGTTGGTGAAGGGCATATTGAAGAAGGATCAGCCGGGTGGTTCGTGTGGGAGAACAACTCCATTTGGCTCACTAACTTCACACACCATCAGGCTTCCAAGCAGCTCTCAAGGAAACTCAGTTTTCACACTCTATGCTTAGTGCCCTTTGAGTGCCTAGGACTGAAATGAAGCTTGGTGAGCATCCCACACAAACGAATGCTCCACATGCGGGTTTCACATGCCACCAACTCCACATTTACAGGCAACTTCAGCGCCACAGCCGTTTTCAGATAGCCCTCAATGCAAAGGCTCTAGACGCAAATATTGGTGTGAGAGCTAATTCAATCAAGGAAACAGTGCATGTTGGTGAAGGGCATATTGAAGAAGGATCAGCCGAGTGGTTCTTGTGGGAGAACAACTCTATTTGGCTCACTAACTTCACACACCATCAGGCTTCCAAGCAGCTCTCAAGGAAACTCAGTTTTCACACTCTATGCTTAGTGCCCTTTGAGTGCATTATCTAGGAATGAACCTGGTAGAGCATCCCAAACAAACGAATGCTCCACATGCGGGTTTCACATGCCACCAACTCCACATTCACAGGCAACTTCAGCGCCACAGCCCTTTTCAGATAGCCCTCAATGCAAAGGCTCTAGACGCAAATATTGGTGTGAGAGCTAATTCAATCAAGGAAACACTGCATGTTGGTGAAGGGCATATTGAAGAAGAATCAGCCGAGTGGTTCTTGTGGGAGAACAACTCCATTTGGCTCACTAACTTCACACACCATCAGGCTTCCAAGCAGCTCTCAAGGAAACTCAGTTTTCACACTTTATGCTTAGTGCCCTTGAGTGCCTAGGACTGAAATGAAGCTTTTAGAGCATCCCACACAAACGAGTGCTCCACATGCGGGTTTCACATGCCACCAACTCCACATTCACAGGCAACTTCAGCGCCACAGCCGTTTTCAGATAACCCTCAATGCAAAGGCTCTAGACGCAAATATTGGTGTGAGAGCTAATTCAATCAAGGAAACACTGCATGTTGGTGAAGGGCATATTGAAGAAGGATCAGCCGAGTGGTTTTTGTGGGAGAACAACTCCATTTGGCTCACTAACTTCACACACCATCAGGCTTCCAAGCAGCTCTCAAGGAAACTCAGTTTTCACACTCTATGCTTAGTGCCCTTTGAGTGGCTAGGACTGAAGTGAAGCTTGGTGAGCATCCCACACAAACGAATGCTCCACATGCGGGTTTCACATGCCACCAACTCCACATTCACAGGCAACTTCAGTGCCACAGCCGTTTTCAGATAGCCCTCAATGCAAAGGCTCTAGACGCAAATATTGGTGTTAGAGCTAATTCAATCAAGGAAACACTGCATGTTGGTGAAGGGCATATTGAAGAAGGATCAGCCGAGTGGTTCTTGTGGGAGAACAACTCCATTTGGCTCACTAACTTCACACACCATCAGGCTTCCAAGCAGCTCTCAAGGAAACTCAGTTTTCACACTTTATGCTTAGTGCCCTTTGAGTGCCTAGGACTGAAGTGAAGCTTGGTGAGCATCCCACACAAACGAATGCTCCACATGCGGGTTTCACATGCCACCAACTCCACATTGACAGGCAACTTCAGCGCCACAGCCGTTTTCAGATAGCCCTCAATGCAAAGGCTCTAGACGCAAATATTGGTGTGAGAGCTAATTCAATCAAGGAAACACTGCATGTTGGTGAAGGGCATATTGAAGAAGGATCAGCCGAGTGGTTCTTGTGGGAGAACAACTTCATTTGGCTCACTAACTTCACACACCATCAGGCTTCCAAGCAGCTCTCAAGGAAACTCAGTTTTCACACTCTATGCTTAGTGCCCTTTGAGTGCATTATCTAGGAATGAACCTGGTAGAGCATCCCACACAAACGAATGCTCCACATGCGGGTTTCACATGCCACCAACTCCACATTCTCACGCAACTTCAGCGCCACAGCCGTTTTCAGATAGCCCTCAATGCAAAGGCTCTAGACGCAAATATTGGTGTGAGAGCTAATTCAATCAAGGAAACACTGCATATTGGTGAAGGGCATATTGAAGAAGGGTCAGCCGAGTGGTTCTTGTGGGAGAATAACTCTATTTGGCTCACTAACTTCACACACCATCAGGCTTCCAAGCAGCTCTCAAGGAAACTCAGTTTTCACACTCTATGCTTAGTGCCCTTTGAGTGCATTATCTAGGAATGAACCTGGTAGAGCATCCCACACAAACGAATGCTCCACATGCGGGTTTCACATGCCACCAACTCCACATTCACAGGCAACTTCAGCGCCACAGCCGTTTTCAGATAGCCCTCAATGCAAAGGCTCTAGACGCAAATATTGGTGTGAGAGCTAATTCAATCAAGGAAACACTTCATGTTGGTGAAGGGCATATTGAAGAAGGATCAGCCGAGTGGTTCTTGTGGGAGAACAACTCCATTTGGCTCACTAACTTCACACACCATCAGGCTTCCAAGCAGCTCTCAAGGAAACTCAGTTTTCACACTCTATGCTTAGTGCCCTTTGAGTACCTAGGACTGAAATGAAGCTTGATGAGCATCCCACACAAATGAATGCTCCACATGCGGGTTTCACATGCCACCAACTCCACATTCTCACGCAACTTCAGCGCCACAGCCGTTTTCAGATAGCCCTCAATGCAAAGGCTCTAGACACAAATATTGGTGTGAAAGCTAATTCAATCAAGGAAACACTGCATGTTGGTGAAGGGCATATTGAAGAAGGATCAGCCAAGTGGTTCTTGTGGGAGAACAACTCCATTTGGCTCACTAACTTCACACACCATCAGGCTTCCAAGCAGCTCTCAAGGAAACTCAGTTTTCACACTCTATGCTTAGTGCCCTTTGAGTGCATTATCTAGGAATGAACCTGGTAGAGCATCCCAAACAAACGAATGCTCCACATGCGGGTTTCACATGCCAACAACTCCACGTTCACAGGCAACTTCAGCGCCACAGCCCTTTTCAGATAGCCCTCAATGCAAAGGCTCTAGACGCAAATATTGGTGTGAGAGCTAATTGAATCAAGGAAACACTGCATGTTGGTGAAGGGCATATTGAAGAAGGATCAGCCGAGTGGTTCTTGTGGGAGAACAACTCCATTTGGCTCACTAACTTCACACACCATCAGGCTTCTAAGCAGCTCTCAAGGAAACTCAGTTTTCACACTTTATGCTTAGTGCCCTTGAGTGCCTAGGACTGAAATGAACCTGGTAGAGCATCCCACACAAACGAGTGCTCCACATGCGGGTTTCACATGCCACCAACTCCACATTCACAGGCAACTTCAGCGCCACAGCCGTTTTCAGATAACCCTCAAAGCAAAGGCTCTAGACACAAATATTGGTGTGAGAGCTAATTCAATCAAGGAAACACTGCATGTTGGTGAAGGGCATATTGAAGAAGGATCAGCCGAGTGGTTCTTGTGGGAGAACAACTCCATTTGGCTCACTAACTTCACACACCATCAGGCTTCCAAGCAGCTCTCAAGGAAACTCAGTTTTCACACTCTATGCTTAGTGCCCTTTGAGTACCTAGGACTGAAATGAAGCTTGATGAGCATCCCACACAAACGAATGCTCCACATGCGGGTTTCACATGCCACCAACTCCACATTCTCACGCAACTTCTAGCGCCACAGCCGTTTTCAGATAGCCCTCAATGCAAACGCTCTAGACACAAATATTTGTGTGAAAGCTAATTCAATCAAGGAAACACTGCATGTTGGTGAAGGGCATATTGAAGAAGGATCAGCCGAGTGGTTCTTGTGGGAGAACAACTCCATTTGGCTCACTAACTTCACACACCATCAGGCTTCCAAGCAGCTCTCAAGGAAACTCAGTTTTTCACACTCTATGCTTAGTGCCCTTTGAGTGCATTATCTAGGAATGAACCTGGTAGAGCATCCCACACAAACGAATGTTCCACATGCGGGTTTCACATGCCACCAACTCCACATTCTCAGGCAACTTCAGCGCCACAGCCGTTTTTCAGATAGCCCTCAATGCAAAGGCTCTAGACGCAAATATTGGTGTGAGAGCTAATTCAATCAAGGAAACACTGCATGTTGGTGAAGGGCATATTGAAGAAGGATCAGCCGAGTGGTTTCTTGTGGGAGAACCACTCCATTTTGCTCACTAACTTCACACACCATCAGGCTTCCAAGCAGCTCTCAAGGAAACTCAGTTTTCACACTCTATGCTTAGTGCCCTTTGAGTGCCTAGGACTGAAATGAAGCTGGTAGAGCATCCCACACAAACGAATGCGCCACATGCGGGTTTCACATGCCACCAACTCCACATTCTCACGCAACTTCAGTGCCACAGCCGTTTTCAGATAGCCCTCAATGCAAAGGCTCTAGACACAAATATTGGTGTGAGAGCTAATTCAATCAAGGAAACACTGCATGTTGGTGAAGGGCATATTGAAGAAGGATCAGCCGGGTGGTTCGTGTGGGAGAACAACTCCATTTGGCTCACTAACTTCACACACCATCAGGCTTCCAAGCAGCTCTCAAGGAAACTCAGTTTTCACACTCTATGCTTAGTGCCCTTTGAGTGCCTAGGACTGAAGTGAAGCTTGGTGAGCATCCCACACAAACGAATGCTCCACATGCGGGTTTCACATGCCACCAACTCCACATTTACAGGCAACTTCAGCGCCACAGCCGTTTTCAGATAGCCCTCAATGCAAAGGCTCTAGACGCAAATATTGGTGTGAGAGCTAATTCAATCAAGGAAACAGTGCATGTTGGTGAAGGGCATATTGAAGAAGGATCAGCCGAGTGGTTCTTGTGGGAGAACAACTCTATTTGGCTCACTAACTTCACACACCATCAGGCTTCCAAGCAGCTCTCAAGGAAACTCAGTTTTCACACTCTATGCTTAGTGCCCTTTGAGTGCATTATCTAGGAATGAACCTGGTAGAGCATCCCAAACAAACGAATGCTCCACATGCGGGTTTCACATGCCACCAACTCCACATTCACAGGCAACTTCAGCGCCACAGCCCTTTTCAGATAGCCCTCAATGCAAAGGCTCTAGACGCAAATATTGGTGTGAGAGCTAATTCAATCAAGGAAACACTGCATGTTGGTGAAGGGCATATTGAAGAAGGATCAGCTGAGTGGTTCTTGTGGGAGAACAACTCCATTTGGCTCACTAACTTCACACACCATCAGGCTTCCAAGCAGCTCTCAAGGAAACTCAGTTTTCACACTTTATGCTTAGTGCCCTTGAGTGCCTAGGACTGAAATGAAGCTTTTAGAGCATCCCACACAAACGAGTGCTCCACATGCGGGTTTCACATGCCACCAACTCCACATTCACAGGCAACTTCAGCGCCACAGCCGTTTTCAGATAACCCTCAATGCAAAGGCTCTAGACGCAAATATTGGTGTGAGAGCTAATTCAATCAAGGAAACACTGCATGTTGGTGAAGGGCATATTGAAGAAGGATCAGCCGAGTGGTTTTTGTGGGAGAACAACTCCATTTGGCTCACTAACTTCACACACCATCAGGCTTCCAAGCAGCTCTCAAGGAAACTCAGTTTTCACACTCTATGCTTAGTGCCCTTTGAGTGGCTAGGACTGAAGTGAAGCTTGGTGAGCATCCCACACAAACGAATGCTCCACATGCGGGTTTCACATGCCACCAACTCCACATTCACAGGCAACTTCAGTGCCACAGCCGTTTTCAGATAGCCCTCAATGCAAAGGCTCTAGACGCAAATATTGGTGTTAGAGCTAATTCAATCAAGGAAACACTGCATGTTGGTGAAGGGCATATTGAAGAAGGATCAGCCGAGTGGTTCTTGTGGGAGAACAACTCCATTTGGCTCACTAACTTCACACACCATCAGGCTTCCAAGCAGCTCTCAAGGAAACTCAGTTTTCACACTTTATGCTTAGTGCCCTTTGAGTGCCTAGGACTGAAGTGAAGCTTGGTGAGCATCCCACACAAACGAATGCTCCACATGCGGGTTTCACATGCCACCAACTCCACATTGACAGGCAACTTCAGCGCCACAGCCGTTTTCAGATAGCCCTCAATGCAAAGGCTCTAGACGCAAATATTGGTGTGAGAGCTAATTCAATCAAGGAAACACTGCATGTTGGTGAAGGGCATATTGAAGAAGGATCAGCCGAGTGGTTCTTGTGGGAGAACAACTCCATTTGGCTCACTAACTTCACACACCATCAGGCTTCCAAGCAGCTCTCAAGGAAACTCAGTTTTCACACTCTATGCTTAGTGCCCTTTGAGTGCATTATCTAGGAATGAACCTGGTAGAGCATCCCACACAAACGAATGCTCCACATGCGGGTTTCACATGCCACCAACTCCACATTCTCACGCAACTTCAGCGCCACAGCCGTTTTCAGATAGCCCTCAATGCAAAGGCTCTAGACGCAAATATTGGTGTGAGAGCTAATTCAATCAAGGAAACACTGCATATTGGTGAAGGGCATATTGAAGAAGGGTCAGCCGAGTGGTTCTTGTGGGAGAATAACTCTATTTGGCTCACTAACTTCACACACCATCAGGCTTCCAAGCAGCTCTCAAGGAAACTCAGTTTTCACACTCTATGCTTAGTGCCCTTTGAGTGCATTATCTAGGAATGAACCTGGTAGAGCATCCCACACAAACGAATGCTCCACATGCGGGTTTCACATGCCACCAACTCCACATTCACAGGCAACTTCAGCGCCACAGCCGTTTTCAGATAGCCCTCAATGCAAAGGCTCTAGACGCAAATATTGGTGTGAGAGCTAATTCAATCAAGGAAACACTTCATGTTGGTGAAGGGCATATTGAAGAAGGATCAGCCGAGTGGTTCTTGTGGGAGAACAACTCCATTTGGCTCACTAACTTCACACACCATCAGGCTTCCAAGCAGCTCTCAAGGAAACTCAGTTTTCACACTCTATGCTTAGTGCCCTTTGAGTACCTAGGACTGAAATGAAGCTTGATGAGCATCCCACACAAACGAATGCTCCACATGCGGGTTTCACATGCCACCAACTCCACATTCTCACGCAACTTCAGCGCCACAGCCGTTTTCAGATAGCCCTCAATGCAAACGCTCTAGACACAAATATTGGTGTGAAAGCTAATTCAATCAAGGAAACACTGCATGTTGGTGAAGGGCATATTGAAGAAGGATCAGCCGAGTGGTTCTTGTGGGAGAACCACTCCATTTGGCTCACTAACTTCACACACCATCAGGCTTCCAAGCAGCTCTCAAGGAAACTCAGTTTTCACACTCTATGCTTAGTGCCCTTTGAGTGCCTAGGACTGAAGTGAAGCTGGGTGAGCATCCCACACAAACGAATGCTCCACATGCGGGTTTCACATGCCACCAACTCCACATTCACAGGCAACTTCAGCACCACAGCCGTTTTCAGATAGCCCTCAATGCAAAGGCTCTAGGCGCAAATATTGGTGTGAGAGCTAATTCAATCAAGGAAACACTGCATGTTGGTGAAGGGATATTGAAGAAGGATCAGCCGAGTGGTTCTTGTGGGAGAACAACTCCATTTGGCTCACTAACTTCACACACCATCAGGCTTCCAAGCAGCTCTCAAGGAAACTCAGTTTTCACACTCTATGCTTAGTGCCCTTTGAGTGCATTATCTAGGAATGAACCTGGTAGAGCATCCCACACAAACGAATGCTCCACATGCGGGTTTCACATGCCACCAACTCCACGTTCACAGGCAACTTCAGCGCCACAGCCCTTTTCAGATAGCCCTCAATGCAAAGGCTCTAGACGCAAATATTGGTGTGAGAGCTAATTCAATCAAGGAAACACTGCATGTTGGTGAAGGGCATATTGAAGAAGGATCAGCCGAGTGGTTCTTGTGGGAGAACAACTCCATTTGGCTCACTAACTTCACACACCATCAGGCTTCTAAGCAGCTCTCAAGGAAACTCAGTTTTCACACTTTATGCTTAGTGCCCTTGAGTGCCTAGGACTGAAATGAACCTGGTAGAGCATCCCACACAAACGAGTGCTCCACATGCGGGTTTCACATGCCACCAACTCCACATTCACAGGCAACTTCAGCGCCACAGCCGTTTTCAGATAACCCTCAATGCAAAGGCTCTAGACACAAATATTGGTGTGAGAGCTAATTCAATCAAGGAAACACTGCATGTTGGTGAAGGGCATATTGAAGAAGGATCAGCCGAGTGGTTCTTGTGGGAGAACAACTCCATTTGGCTCACTAACTTCACACACCATCAGGCTTCCAAGCAGCTCTCAAGGAAACTCAGTTTTCACACTCTATGCTTAGTGCCCTTTGAGTGGCTAGGACTGAAGTGAAGCTTGGTGAGCATCCCACACAAACGAATGCTCCACATGCGGGTTTCACATGCCACCAACTCCACATTCTCACGCAACTTCAGCGCCACAGCCGTTTTCAGATAGCCCTCAATGCAAAGGCTCTAGACGCAAATATTGGTGTGAGAGCTAATTCAATCAAGGAAACATTGCATGTTGGTGAAGGGCATATTGAAGAAGGATCAGCCGAGTGGTTCTTGTGGGAGAACAACTCCATTTGGCTCACTAACTTCACACACCATCAGGCTTCCAAGCAGCTCTCAAGGAAACTCAGTTTTCACACTTTATTCTTAGTGCCCTTTGAGTGCATTATCTAGGAATGAACCTGGTAGAGCATCCCAAACAAACGAATGCTCCACATGCGGGTTTCACATGCCACCAACTCCACATTCACAGGCAACTTCAGCGCCACAGCCCTTTTCAGATAACCCTCAATGCAAAGGCTCTAGACGCAAATATTGGTGTGAGAGCTAATTCAATCAAGGAAACACTGCATGTTGGTGAAGGGCATATTGAAGAAGAATCAGCCGAGTGGTTCTTGTGGGAGAACAACTCCATTTGGCTCACTAACTTCACACACCATCAGGCTTCCAAGCAGCTCTCAAGGAAACTCAGTTTTCACACTTTATGCTTAGTGCCCTTGAGTGCCTAGGACTGAAATGAAGCTGGTAGAGCATCCCACACAAACGAGTGCTCCACATGCGGGTTTCACATGCCACCAACTCCACATTCACAGGCAGCTTCAGCGCCACAGCCGTTTTCAGATAACCCTCAATGCAAAGGCTCTAGACACAAATATTGGTGTGAGAGCTAATTCAATCAAGGAAACACTGCATGTTGGTGAAGGGCATATTGAAGAAGGATCAGCCGAGTGGTTCTTGTGGGAGAACAACTCCATTTGGCTCACTAACTTCACACACCATCAGGCTTCCAAGCAGCTCTCAAGGAAACTCAGTTTTCACACTCTATGCTTAGTGCCCTTTGAGTGCCTAGGATTGAAGTGAAGCTTGGTGAGCATCCCACACAAACGAATGCTCCACATGCGGGTTTCACATGCCACCAACTCCACATTCATAGGCAACTTCAGTGCCACAGCCGTTTTCAGATAGCCCTCAATGCAAAGGCTCTAGACGCAAATATTGGTGTGAGAGCTAACTCAATCAAGGAAACACTGCATGTTGGTGAAGGGCATATTGAAGAAGGATCAGCCGAGTGGTTCTTGTGGGAGAACAACTCCATTTGGCTCACTAACTTCACACACCATCAGGCTTCCAAGCAGCTCTCAAGGAAACTCAGTTTTCACACTCTATGCTTAGTGCCCTTTGAGTGCCTAGGACTGAAGTGAAGCTTGATGAGCATCCCACACAAACGAATGCTCCACATGCGGGTTTCACATGCCACCAACTCCACATTCTCACGCAACTTCAGCGCCACAGCCGTTTTCAGATAGCCCTCAATGCAAACGCTCTAGACACAAATATTGGTGTGAAAGCTAATTCAATCAAGGAAACACTGCATGTTGGTGAAGGGCATATTGAAGAAGGATCAGCCAAGTGGTTCTTGTGGGAGAACAACTCCATTTGGCTCACTAACTTCACACACCATCAGGCTTCCAAGCACTTCAAGCAGCTCTCAAGGAAACTCAGTTTTCACACTCTATGCTTAGTGCCCTTTGAGTGCCTAGGACTGAAGTGAAGCTGGGTGAGCTTCCCACACAAACGAATGCTCCACATGCGGGTTTTCACATGCCACCAACTCCACATTCACAGGCAACTTCAGCGCCACAGCCGTTTTTCAGATAGCCCTCAATGCAAAGGCTCTAGACGCAAATATTGGTTGAGAGCTAATTCAATCAAGGAAACACTGCATGTTGGTGAAGGGATATTGAAGAAGGATCAGCCGAGTGGTTCTTGTGGGAGAACAACTCCATTTGGCTCACTAACTTCACACACCATCAGGCTTCCAAGCAGCTCTCAAGGAAACTCAGTTTTCGACACTCTATGCTTAGTGCCCTTTGAGTGCATTATCTAGGAATGAACCTGGTAGAGCATCCCAAACAAACGAATGCTCCACATGCGGGTTTCACATGCCACCAACTCCACGTTCACAGGCAACTTCAGCGCCACAGCCCTTTTCAGATAGCCCTCAATGCAAAGGCTCTAGACGCAATATTGGTGTGAGAGCTAATTCAATCAGGAAACACTGCATGTTGGTGAAGGGCATATTGAAGAAGGATCAGCCGAGTGGTTCTTGTGGGAGAACAACTCCATTTGGCTCACTAACTTCACACACAATCAGGCTTCTAAGCAGCTCTCAAGGAAACTCAGTTTTCACACTTTATGCTAGTGCCCTTGAGTGCCTAGGGACTGAAATGAACCTGGTAGAGCATCCCACACAAACGAGTGCTCCACATGCGGGTTTTCACATGCCACCAACTCCACATTCACAGGCAACTTCAGCGCCACAGCCGTTTTCAGATAACCCTCAATGCAAAGGCTCTAGACACAAATATTGGTGTGAGAGCTAATTCAATCAAGGAAAACACTGCCATGTTGGTGAAAGGGCATATGAAGAAGGATCAGCCGAGTGGTTCTTGTGGGAGAACAACTCCATTTGGCTCACTAACTTCACACACCATCAGGCTTCCAAGCAGCTCTCAAGGAAACTCAGTTTTCACACTCTATGCTTAGTGCCCTTTGAGTGGCTAGGACTGAAGTGAAGCTTGGTGAGCATCCCACACAAACGAATGCTCCACATGCGGGTTTCACATGCCACCAACTCCACATTCTCACGCAACTTCAGCGCCACAGCCGTTTTCAGATAGCCCTCAATGCAAAGGCTCTAGACGCAAATATTGGTGTGAGAGCTAATTCAATCAAGGAAACATTGCATGTTGGTGAAGGCATATTGAAGAAGGATCAGCCGAGTGGTTCTTGTGGGAGAACAACTCCATTTGGCTCACTAACTTCACACACCATCAGGCTTCCAAGCAGCTCTCAAGGAAACTCAGTTTTCACACTTTATTCTTAGTGCCCTTTGAGTGCATTATCTAGAATGAACCTGGTAGAGCATCCCAAACAAACGAATGCTCCACATGCGGGTTTCACATGCCACCAACTCCACATTCACAGGCAACTTCAGCGCCACAGCCCTTTTCAGATAACCCTCAATGCAAAGGCTCTAGACGCAAATATTGGTGTGAGAGCTAATTCAATCAAGGAAACACTGCATGTTGGTGAAGGGCATATTGAAGAAGAATCAGCCGAGTGGTTCTTGTGGGAGAACAACTCCATTTGGCTCACTAACTTCACACACCATCAGGCTTCCAAGCAGCTCTCAAGGAAACTCAGTTTTCACACTTTATGCTTAGTGCCCTTGAGTGCCTAGGACTGAAATGAAGCTGGTAGAGCATCCCACACAAACGAGTGCTCCACATGCGGGTTTCACATGCCACCAACTCCACATTCACAGGCAGCTTCAGCGCCACAGCCGTTTTCAGATAACCCTCAATGCAAAGGCTCTAGACACAAATATTGGTGTGAGAGCTAATTCAATCAAGGAAACACTGCATGTTGGTGAAGGGCATATTGAAGAAGGATCAGCCGAGTGGTTCTTGTGGGAGAACAACTCCATTTGGCTCACTAACTTCACACACCATCAGGCTTCCAAGCAGCTCTCAAGGAAACTCAGTTTTTCACACTCTATGCTTAGTGCCCTTTGAGTGCCTAGGATTGAAGTGAAGCTTGGTGAGCATCCCACACAAACGAATGCTCCACATGCGGGTTTCACATGCCACCAACTCCACATTCATAGGCAACTTCAGTGCCACAGCCGTTTTCAGATAGCCCTCAATGCAAAGGCTCTAGACGCAAATATTGGTGTGAGAGCTAACTCAATCAAGGAAACACTGCATGTTGGTGAAGGGCATATTGAAGAAGGATCAGCCGAGTGGTTCTTGTGGGAGAACAACTCCATTTGGCTCACTAACTTCACACACCATCAGGCTTCCAAGCAGCTCTCAAGGAAACTCAGTTTTCACACTCTATGCTTAGTGCCCTTTGAGTGCCTAGGACTGAAGTGAAGCTTGGTGAGCATTCCACACAAACGAATGCTCCACATGCGGGTTTCACATGCCACCAACTCCACATTCTCACGCAACTTCAGCGCCACAGCCGTTTTCAGATAGCCCTCAATGCAAACGCTCTAGACACAAATATTGGTGTGAAAGCTAATTCAATCAAGGAAACACTGCATGTTGGTGAAGGGCATATTGAAGAAGGATCAGCCAAGTGGTTCTTGTGGGAGAACAACTCCATTTGGCTCACTAACTTCACACACCATCAGGCTTCCAAGCAGCTCTCAAGGAAACTCAGTTTTCACACTCTATGCTTAGTGCCCTTTGAGTGCCTAGGACTGAAGTGAAGCTTGGTGAGCATTCCACACAAACGAATGCTCCACATGCGGGTTTCACATGCCACCAACTCCACATTCACAGGCAACTTCAGCGCCACAGCCGTTTTCAGATAGCCCTCAATGCAAAGGCTCTAGACGCAAATATTGGTGTGAGAGCTAATTCAATCAAGGAAACACTGCATGTTGGTGAAGGGATATTGAAGAAGGATCAGCCGAGTGGTTCTTGTGGGAGAACAACTCCATTTGGCTCACTAACTTCACACACCATCAGGCTTCCAAGCAGCTCTCCAGGAAACTCAGTTTTCACACTCTATGCTTAGTGCCCTTTGAGTGCATTATCTAGGAATGAACCTGGTAGAGCATCCCAAACAAACGAATGCTCCACATGCGGGTTTCACATGCCACCAACTCCACATTCACAGGCAACTTCAGCGCCACAGCCCTTTTCAGATAGCCCTCAATGCAAAGGCTCTAGACGCAAATATTGGTGTGAGAGCTAATTCAATCAAGGAAACACTGCATGTTGGTGAAGGGCATATTGAAGAAGGATCAGCCGAGTGGTTCTTGTGGGAGAACAACTCCATTTGGCTCACTAACTTCACACACCATCAGGCTTCTAAGCAGCTCTCAAGGAAACTCAGTTTTCACACTTTATGCTTAGTGCCCTTGAGTGCCTAGGACTGAAATGAACCTGGTAGAGCATCCCACACAAACGAGTGCTCCACATGCGGGTTTCACATGCCACCAACTCCACATTCACAGGCAACTTCAGCGCCACAGCCGTTTTCAGATAACCCTCAATGCAAAGGCTCTAGACACAAATATTGGTGTGAGAGCTAATTCAATCAAGGAAACACTGCATGTTGGTGAAGGGCTTATTGAAGAAGGGATCAGCCGAGTGGTTCTTGTGGGAGAACAACTCCATTTGGCTCACTAACTTCACACACCATCAGGCTTCCAAGCAGCTCTCAAGGAAACTCAGTTTTCACACTCTATGCTTAGTGCCCTTTGAGTGGCTAGGACTGAAGTGAAGCTTGGTGAGCATCCCACACAAACGAATGCTCCACATGCGGGTTTCACATGCCACCAACTCCACATTCTCACGCAACTTCAGCGCCACAGCCGTTTTCAGATAGCCCTCAATGCAAAGGCTCTAGACGCAAATATTGGTGTGAGAGCTAATTCAATCAAGGAAACATTGCATGTTGGTGAAGGGCATATTGAAGAAGGATCAGCCGAGTGGTTCTTGTGGGAGAACAACTCCATTTGGCTCACTAACTTCACACACCATCAGGCTTCCAAGCAGCTCTCAAGGAAACTCAGTTTTCACACTTTATTCTTAGTGCCCTTTGAGTGCATTATCTAGGAATGAACCTGGTAGAGCATCCCAAACAAACGAATGCTCCACATGCGGGTTTCACATGCCACCAACTCCACATTCACAGGCAACTTCAGCGCCACAGCCCTTTTCAGATAACCCTCAATGCAAAGGCTCTAGACGCAAATATTGGTGTGAGAGCTAATTCAATCAAGGAAACACTGCATGTTGGTGAAGGGCATATTGAAGAAGAATCAGCCGAGTGGTTCTTGTGGGAGAACAACTCCATTTGGCTCACTAACTTCACACACCATCAGGCTTCCAAGCAGCTCTCAAGGAAACTCAGTTTTCACACTTTATGCTTAGTGCCCTTGAGTGCCTAGGACTGAAATGAAGCTGGTAGAGAATCCCACACAAACGAGTGCTCCACATGCGGGTTTCACATGCCACCAACTCCACATTCACAGGCAGCTTCAGCGCCACAGCCGTTTTCAGATAACCCTCAATGCAAAGGCTCTAGACACAAATATTGGTGTGAGAGCTAATTCAATCAAGGAAACACTGCATGTTGGTGAAGGGCATATTGAAGAAGGATCAGCCGAGTGGTTCTTGTGGGAGAACAACTCCATTTGGCTCACTAACTTCACACACCATCAGGCTTCCAAGCAGCTCTCAAGGAAACTCAGTTTTCACACTCTATGCTTAGTGCCCTTTGAGTGCCTAGGATTGAAGTGAAGCTTGGTGAGCATCCCACACAAACGAATGCTCCACATGCGGGTTTCACATGCCACCAACTCCACATTCATAGGCAACTTCAGCGCCACAGCCGTTTTCAGATAGCCCTCAATGCAAAGGCTCTAGACGCAAATATTGCTGTGAGAGCTAATTCAATCAAGGAAACACTGCATGTTGGTGAAGGGCATATTGAAGAAGGATCAGCCGAGTGGTTCTTGTGGGAGAACAACTCCATTTGGCTCACTAACTTCACACACCATCAGGCTTCCAAGCAGCTCGCAAGGAAACTCAGTTTTCACACTCTATGCTTAGTGCCCTTTGAGTGCCTAGGACTGAAATGAAGCTTGGTGAGCATCCCACACAAACGAATGCTCCACATGCGGGTTTCACATGCCACCAACTCCACATTCACAGGCAACTTCAGCGCCACAGCCGTTTTCAGATAGCCCTCAATGCAAAGGCTCTAGACGCAAATATTGGTGTGAGAGCTAATTCAATCAAGGAAACACTGCATGTTGGTGAAGGGCATATTGAAGAAGGATCAGCCGAGTGGTTCTTGTGGGAGAACAACTCCATTTGGCTCACTAACTTCACACACCATCAGGCTTCCAAGCAGCTCTCAAGGAAACTCAGTTTTCACACTCTATGCTTAGTGCCCTTTGAGTGGCTATGACTGAAGTGAAGCTTGGTGAGCATCCCACACAAACGAATGCTCCACATGCGGGTTTCACATGCCACCAACTCCACATTCACAGGCAACTTCAGCGCCACAGCCGTTTTCAGATAGCCCTCAATGCAAAGGCTCTAGACGCAAATATTGGTGTGAGAGCTAATTCAATCAAGGAAACACTGCATGTTGGTGAAGGGCATATTGAAGAAGGATCAGCCGAGTGGTTCTTGTGGGAGAACAACTCCATTTGGCTCACTAACTTCACACACCATCAGGCTTCCAAGCAGCTCTCAAGGAAACTCAGTTTTCACACTCTATGCTTAGTGCCCTTTGAGTGCATTATCTAGGAATGAACCTGGTAGAGCATCCCACACAAACGAATGCTCCACCTGCGGGTTTCACATGCCACCAACTCCACATTCACAGGCAACTTCAGCGCCACAGCCGTTTTCAGATAGCCCTCAATGCAAAGGCTCTAGACGCAAATATTGGTGTGAGAGCTAATTCAATCAAGGAAACACTGCATGTTGGTGAAGGGCATATTGAAGAAGGATCAGCCGAGTGGTTCTTGTGGGAGAACAACTCCATTTGGCTCACTAACTTCACACACCATCAGGCTTCCAAGCAGCTCTCAAGGAAACTCAGTTTTCACACTCTATGCTTAGTGCCCTTTGAGTACCTAGGACTGAAATGAAGCTTGATGAGCATCCCACACAAACGAATGCTCCACATGCGGGTTTCACATGCCACCAACTCCACATTCTCACGCAACTTCAGCGCCACAGCCGTTTTCAGATAGCCCTCAATGCAAAGGCTCTAGACACAAATATTGGTGTGAGAGCTAATTCAATCAAGGAAACACTGCATGTTGGTGAAGGGCATATTGAAGAAGGATCAGCCGAGTGGTTCTTGTGGGAGAACAACTCCATTTGGCTCACTAACTTCACACACCATCAGGCTTCCAAGCAGCTCTCAAGGAAACTCAGTTTTCACACTCTATGCTTAGTGCCCTTTGAGTGCCTAGGACTGAAGTGAAGCTTGGTGAGCATCCCACACAAACGAATGCTCCACATGCGGGTTTCACATGCCACCAACTCCACATTCACAGGCAACTTCAGCGCCACAGCCGTTTTCAGATAGCCCTCAATGCAAAGGCTCTAGACGCAAATATTGGTGTGAGAGCTAATTCAATCAAGGAAACACTGCATGTTGGTGAAGGGCATATTGAAGAAGGATCAGCTGAGTGGTTCTTGTGGGAGAACAACTCCATTTGGCTCACTAACTTCACACACCATCAGGCTTCCAAGCAGCTCTCAAGGAAACTCAGTTAACACACTCTATGCTTAGTGCCCTTTGAGAGCATTTATCTAGGAATGAACCTGGTAGAGCATCCCACACAAACGAATGCTCCACATTCGGGTTTCACATGCTACCAACTCCACATTCACAGGCAACTTCAGCGCCACAGCCGTTTTCAGATAGCCCTCAATGCAAAGCTCTAGACGCAAATATTGGTGTGAGAGCTAATTGAATCAAGGAAACACTGCATGTTGGTGAAGGGCATATTGAAGAAGGATCAGCCGAGTGGTTCTTGTGGGAGAACAACTCCATTTGGCTCACTAACTTCACACACCATCAGGCTTCCAAGCAGCTCTCAAGGAAACTCAGTTTTCACACTCTATGCTTAGTGCCCTTTGAGTACCTAGGACTGAAATGAAGCTTGATGAGCATCCCACACAAACGAATGCTCCACATGCGGGTTTCACATGCCACCAACTCCACATTCTCACGCAACTTCAGCGCCACAGCCGTTTTCAGATAGCCCTCAATGCAAAGGCTCTAGACAGAAATATTGGTGTGAGAGCTAATTCAATCAAGGAAACACTGCATGTTGGTGAAGGGCATATTGAAGAAGGATCAGCCGAGTGGTTCTTGTGGGAGAACAACTCCATTTGGCTCACTAACTTCACACACCATCAGGCTTCCAAGCAGCTCTCAAGGAAACTCAGTTTTCACACTCTATGCTTAGTGCCCTTTGAGTGGCTAGGATTGAAGTGAAGCTTGGTGAGCATCCCACACAAACGAATGCTCCACATGCAGGTTTCACATGCCACCAACTCCACATTCACAGGCAACTTCAGCGCCACAGCCGTTTTCAGATAGCCCTCAATGCAAAGGCTCTAGACGCAAATATTGGTGTGAGAGCTAATTCAATCAAGGAAACACTGCATGTTGGTGAAGGGCATATTGAAGAAGGATCAGCCGAGTGGTTCTTGTGGGAGAACAACTCCATTTGGCTCAGTAACTTCACACACCATCAGGCTTCCAAGCAGCTCTCAAGGAAACTCAGTTTTCACACTCTATGCTTAGTGCCCTTTGAGTGGCTAGGACTGAAGTGAAGCTTGGTGAGCATCCCACACAAACGAATGCTCCACATGCGGGTTTCACATGCCACCAACTCCACATTCACAGGCAACTTCAGCGCCACAGCCGTTTTCAGATAGCCCTCAATGCAAAGGCTCTAGACGCAAATATTGGTGTGAGAGCTAATTCAATCAAGGAAACACTGCATGTTGGTGAAGGGCATATTGAAGAAGGATCAGCCGAGTGGTTCTTGTGGGAGAACAACTCCATTTGGCTCACTAACTTCACACACCATCAGGCTTCCAAGCAGCTCTCAAGGAAACTCAGTTTTCACACTCTATGCTTAGTGCCCTTTGAGTACCTAGGACTGAAATGAAGCTTGATGAGCATCCCACACAAACGAATGTTCCACATGCGGGTTTCACATGCCACCAACTCCACATTCACAGACAACTTCAGTGCCACAGCCGTTTTCAGATAGCCCTCAATGCAAAGGCTCTAGACACAAATATTGGTGTGAGAGCTAATTCAATCAAGGAAACACTGCATGTTGGTGAAGGGCATATTGAAGAAGGATCAGCCGAGTGGTTCTTGTGGGAGAACAACTCCATTTGGCTCACTAACTTCACACACCATCAGGCTTCCAAGCAGCTCTCAAGGAAACTCAGTTTTCACACTCTATGCTTAGTGCCCTTTGAGTGCATTATCTAGGAATGAACCTGGTAGAGCATCCCACACAAACGAATGCTCCACATGCGGGTTTCACATGCCACCAACTCCACATTCACAGGCAACTTCAGCGCCACAGCCGTTTTCAGATAGCCCTCAATGCAAAGGCTCTAGACGCAAATATTGGTGTGAGAGCTAATTCAATCAAGGAAACACTGCATGTTGGTGAAGGGCATATTGAAGAAGGATCAGCCGAGTGGTTCTTGTGGGAGAACAACTCCATTTGGCTCACTAACTTCACACACCATCAGGCTTCCAAGCAGCTCTCAAGGAAACTCAGTTTTCACACTCTATGCTTAGTGCCCTTTGAGTGCATTATCGAGGAATGAACCTGGTAGAGCATCCCACACAAACGAATGCTCCACATGCGGGTTTCACATGCCACCAACTCCACATTCTCACGCAACTTCAGCGCCACAGCTGTTTTCAGATAGCCCTCAATGCAAAGGCTCTAGACGCAAATATTGGTGTGAGAGCTAATTCAATCAAGGAAACATTGCATGTTGGTGAAGGGCATATTGAAGAAGGATCAGCCGAGTGGTTCTTGTGGGAGAACAACTCCATTTGGCTCACTAACTTCACACACCATCAGGCTTCCAAGCAGCTCTCAAGGAAACTCAGTTTTCACACTCTATGCTTAGTGCCCTTTGAGTGCATTATCTAGGAATGAACCTGGTAGAGCATCCCACACAAACGAATGCTCCACATGCGGGTTTCACATGCCACCAACTCCACATTCACAGGCAACTTCAGCGCCACAGCCGTTTTCAGATAGCCCTCGATGTAAAGGCTCTAGACACAAATATTGGTGTGAGAGCTAATTCAATCAAGGAAACACTGCATGTTGGTGAAGGGCATATTGAAGAAGGATCAGCCGAGTGGTTCTTGTGGGAGAACAACTCCATTTGGCTCACTAACTTCACACACCATCAGGCTTCCAAGCAGCTCTCAAGGAAACTCAGTTTTCACACTCTATGCTTAGTGCCGTTTGAGAGCATTATCTAGGAATGAACCTGGTAGAGCATCCCACACAAACGAATGCTCCACATGCGGGTTTCACATGCTACCAACTCCACATTCACAGGCAACTTCAGCGCCACAGCCCTTTTCAGATAGCCCTCAATGCAAAGGCTCTAGACGCAAATATTGGTGTGAGAGCTAATTGAATCAAGGAAACACTGCATGTTGGTGAAGGGCATATTGAAGAAGGATCAGCCGAGTGGTTCTTGTGGGAGAACAACTCCATTTGGCTCACTAACTTCACACACCATCAGGCTTCCAAGCAGCTCTCAAGGAAACTCAGTTTTCACACTCTATGCTTAGTGCCCTTTGAGTGGCTAGGACTGAAGTGAAGCTTGGTGAGCATCCCACACAAACGAATGCTCCACATGCGGGTTTCACATGCCACCAACTCCACATTCACAGGCAACTTCAGCGCCACAGCCGTTTTCAGATAACCCTCAATGCAAAGGCTCTAGACGCAAATAAGGCGTGAGAGCTAATTCAATCAAGGAAACACTGCATGTTGGTGAAGGGCATATTGAAGAAGGATCAGCCGAGTGGTTCTTGTGGGAGAACAACTCCATTTGGCTCAGTAACTTCACACACCATCAGGCTTCCAAGCAGCTCTCAAGGAAACTCAGTTTTCACACTCTATGCTTAGTGCCCTTTGAGTGCATTATCGAGGAATGAACCTGGTAGAGCATCCCACACAAACGAATGCTCCACATGCGGGTTTCACATGCCACCAACTCCACATTCTCACGCAACTTCAGCGCCACAGCTGTTTTCAGATAGCCCTCAATGCAAAGGATCTAGACGCAAATATTGGTGTGAGAGCTAATTCAATCAAGGAAACATTGCATGTTGGTGAAGGGCATATTGAAGAAGGATCAGCCGAGTGGTTCTTGTGGGAGAACAACTCCATTTGGCTCACTAACTTCACACACCATCAGGCTTCCAAGCAGCTCTCAAGGAAACTCAGTTTTCACACTCTATGCTTAGTGCCCTTTGAGTGCATTATCTAGGAATGAACCTGGTAGAGCATCCCACACAAACGAATGCTCCACATGCGGGTTTCACATGCCACCAACTCCACATTCACAGGCAACTTCAGCGCCACAGCCGTTTTCAGATAGCCCTCAATGTAAAGGCTCTAGACGCAAATATTGGTGTGAGAGCTAATTCAATCAAGGAAACACTGCATGTTAGTGAAGGGCATATTGAAGAAGGATCAGCCGAGTGGTTCTTGTGGGAGAACAACTCCATTTGGCTCACTAACTTCACACACCATCAGGCTTCCAAGCAGCTCTCAAGGAAACTCAGTTTTCACACTCTATGCTTAGTGCCCTTTGAGTGCCTAGGACTGAAGTGAAGCTTGGTGAGCATCTCACACAAACGAATGCTCCACATGCGGGTTTCACATGCCACCAACTCCACATTCACAGGCAACTTCAGCGCCACAGCCGTTTTCAGATAGCC
Source organism: Ochotona princeps (assembly GCF_030435755.1). Lineage (NCBI taxonomy): Eukaryota > Metazoa > Chordata > Mammalia > Lagomorpha > Ochotonidae > Ochotona > Ochotona princeps. The sequence continues at coordinate 84,321 of NW_026698384.1, forward strand.
CTCAATGCAAAGGCTCTAGACGCAAATATTGGTGTGAGATCTAATTCAATCAAGGAAACACTGCATGTTGGTGAAGGGCATATTGAAGAAGGATCAGCCGAGTGGTTCTTGTGGGAGAACAACTCCATTTGGCTCACTAACTTCACACACCATCAGGCTTCCAAGCAGCTCTCAAGGAAACTCAGTTTCCACACTCTATGCTTAGTGCCCTTTGAGAGCATTATCTAGGAATGAACCTGGTAGAGCATCCCACACAAACGAATGCTCCACATTCGGGTTTCACATGCTACCAACTCCACATTCACAGGCAACTTCAGCGCCACAGCCGTTTTCAGATAGCCCTCAATGCAAAGGCTCTAGACGCAAATATTGGTGTGAGAGCTAATTCAATCAAGGAAACACTGCATGTTGGTGAAGGGCATATTGAAGAAGGATCAGCCGAGTGGTTCTTGTGGGAGAACAACTCCATTTGGCTCACTAACTTCACACACCATCAGGCTTCCAAGCAGCTCTCAAGGAAACTCAGTTTTCACACTCTATGCTTAGTGCCCTTGAGTGCCTAGGACTGAAATGAACCTGGTAGAGCATCCCACACAAACGAATGCTCCACATGCGGGTTTCACATGCCACCAACTCCACATTCACAGGCAACTTCAGCGCCACAGCCGTTTTCAGATAACCCTCAATGCAAAGGCTCTAGACACAAATATTGGTGTGAGAGCTAATTCAATCAAGGAAACACTGCATGTTGGTGAAGGGCATATTGAAGAAGGATCAGCCGAGTGGTTCTTGTGGGAGAACAACTCCATTTGGCTCACTAACTTCACACACCATCAGGCTTCCAAGCAGCTCTCAAGGAAACTCAGTTTTCACACTCTATGCTTAGTGCCCTTTGAGTGGCTAGGACTGAAGTGAAGCTTGGTGAGCATCCCACACAAACGAATGCTCCACATGCGGGTTTCACATGCCACCAACTCCACATTCACAGGCAACTTCAGCGCCACAGCCGTTTTCAGATAGCCCTCAATGCAAAGGCTCTAGACGCAAATATTGGTGTGAGAGCTAATTCAATCAAGGAAACACTGCATGTTGGTGAAGGGCATATTGAAGAAGGATCAGCCGAGTGGTTCTTGTGGGAGAACAACTCCATTTGGCTCACTAACTTCACACACCATCAGGCTTCCAAGCAGCTCTCAAGGAAACTCAGTTTTCACACTCTATGCTTAGTGCCCTTTGAGTACCTAGGACTGAAATGAAGCTTGATGAGCATCCCACACAAACGAATGTTCCACATGCGGGTTTCACATGCCACCAACTCCACATTCATAGGCAACTTCAGTGCCACAGCCGTTTTCAGATAGCCCTCAATGCAAAGGCTCTAGACACAAATATTGGTGTGAGAGCTAATTCAATCAAGGAAACACTGCATGTTGGTGAAGGGCATATTGAAGAAGGATCAGCCGAGTGGTTCTTGTGGGAGAACAACTCCATTTGGCTCACTAACTTCACACACCATCAGGCTTCCAAGCAGCTCTCAAGGAAACTCAGTTTTCACACTCTATGCTTAGTGCCCTTTGAGTGGCTAGGACTGAAGTGAATCTTGGTGAGCATCCCACACAAACGAATGCTCCACATGCGGGTTTCACATGCCACCAACTCCACATTCACAGGCAACTTCAGCGCCACAGCCGTTTTCAGATAGCCCTCAATGCAAAGGCTCTAGACGCAAATAAGGCGTGAGAGCTAATTCAATCAAGGAAACACTGCATGTTGGTGAAGGGCATATTGAAGAAGGATCAGCCGAGTGGTTCTTGTGGGAGAACAACTCCATTTGGCTCAGTAACTTCACACACCATCAGGCTTCCCAGCAGCTCTCAAGGAAACTCAGTTTTCACACTCTATGCTTAGTGCCCTTTGAGTGCATTATCGAGGAATGAACCTGGTAGAGCATCCCACACAAACGAATGCTCCACATGCGGGTTTCACATGCCACCAACTCCACATTCTCACGCAACTTCAGCGCCACAGCTGTTTTCAGATAGCCCTCAATGCAAAGGCTCTAGACGCAAATATTGGTGTGAGAGCTAATTCAATCAAGGAAACATTGCATGTTGGTGAAGGGCATATTGAAGAAGGATCAGCCGAGTGGTTCTTGTGGGAGAACAACTCCATTTGGCTCACTAACTTCACACACCATCAGGCTTCCAAGCAGCTCTCAAGGAAACTCAGTTTTCACACTCTATGCTTAGTGCCCTTTGAGTGCATTATCTAGGAATGAACCTGGTAGAGCATCCCACACAAACGAATGCTCCACATGCGGGTTTCACATGCCACCAACTCCACATTCACAGGCAACTTCAGCGCCACAGCCGTTTTCAGATAGCCCTCAATGTAAAGGCTCTAGACACAAATATTGGTGTGAGAGCTAATTCAATCAAGGAAACACTGCATGTTGGTGAAGGGCATATTGAAGAAGGATCAGCCGAGTGGTTCTTGTGGGAGAACAACTCCATTTGGCTCACTAACTT
>NW_026698385.1:0-29943 GCF_030435755.1 Ochotona princeps
TACTCCACATTCTCAGGCATCTTCAGTGCCACAGCCGTTTTCAGATAGCCCTCAATGCAAAGGCTCTAGACGCAAATATTGGTGTGAGAGCTAATTCAATCAAGGAAACACTGCATGTTGGTGAAGGGCATATTGAAGAAGGATCAGCCGAGTGGTTCTTGTGGAGAACAACTCCATTTGGCTCACTAACTTCACACACCATCAGGCTTCCAAGCAGCTCTCAAGGAAACTCAGTTTTCACACTCTATGCTTAGTGCCCTTTGAGTGCCTAGGACTGAAATGAAGCTTGGTCAGCATTCCACACAAACGAATGCTCCACATGCGGGTTTCACATGCCACCAACTCCACATTCACAGGCAACTTCAGCGCCACAGCCGTTTTCAGATAGCCCTCAATGCAAAGGCTCTAGACGCAAATATTGGTGTGAGAGCTAATTCAATCAAGGAAACACTGCATGTTGGTGAAGGGCATATTGAAGAAGGATCAGCCAGTGGTTCTTGTGGGAGAACAACTCCATTTGGGTCACTAATTTCACACACCATCAGGCTTCCAAGCAGCTCTCAAGGAAACTCAGTTTTCACACTCTATGCTTAGTGCCCTTTGAGTGCCTAGGACTGAAATGAATCTTGGTGAGGATCCCACACAAACGAATGCTCCACATGCGGGTTTCACATGCCACCAACTCCACATTCACAGGCAACTTCAGTGAGACAGCCGTTTTCAGATAGCCCTCAATGCAAAGGCTCTAGACGCAAATATTGGTGTGAGAGCTAATTCAATCAAGGGAACACTGCATGTTGGTGAAGGGCATATTGAAGAAGGATCAGCCGAGTGGTTCTTGTGGGAGAACAACTCCATTTGGCTCACTAATTTCACACACCATCAGGCTTCCAAGCAGCTCTCAAGGAAACTCAGTTTTCACACTCTATGCTTAGTGCCCTTTGAGTGCATTATCTAGGAATGAACCTGGTAGAGCATCCCACACAAACGAATGCTCCACATGCGGGTTTCACATGCCACCAACTCCACATTCACAGGCAACTTCAGCGCCACAGCTGTTTTCAGATAGCCCTCAATGCAAAGGCTCTAGACGCAAATATTGGTGTGAGAGCTAATTCAATCAAGGGAACACTGCATGTTGGTGAAGGGCATATTGAAGAAGGATCAGCCGAGTGGTTCTTGTGGGAGAACAACTCCATTTGGCTCACTAACTTCACACACCATCAGGCTTCCAAGCAGCTCTCAAGGAAACTCAGTTTTCACACTCTATGCTTAGTGCCCTTTGAGTGCATTATCTAGGAATGAACCTGGTAGAGCATCCACACAAACGAATGCTCCACATGCGGGTTTCACATGCCACCAACTCCACATTCACAGGCAACTTCAGAGCCACAGCCGTTTTCAGATAGCCCTCATTGCAAAGGCTCTAGACGCAAATATTGGTGTGAGAGCTAATTCAATCAAGGGAAAACACTGCATGTTGGTGAAGGGCATATTGAAGAAGGATCAGCCGAGTGGTTCTTGTGGGAGAACAACTCCATTTGGCTCACTAACTTCACACACCATCAGGCTTCCAAGCAGCTCTCAAGGAAACTCAGTTTTCACACTCTATGCTTAGTGCCCTTTGAGTGCCTAGGACTGAAATGAAGCTTGGTCAGCATCCCACACAAACGAATGCTCCACATGTGTGTTTCACATGCCACCAACTCCACATTCACAGGCAACTTCAGCGACACAGCCGTTTTCAGATAGCCCTCAATGCAAAGGCTCTAGACGCAAATATTGGTGTGAGAGCTAATTCAATCAAGGAAACACTGCATGTTGGTAAAGGGCATATTGAAGAAGGATCAGCAAAGTGGATTCTGTGGGAGAACAACTCCATTTGGCTCACTAACTTCACACACCATCAGGCTTCCAAGCAGCTCTCAAGGAAACTCAGTTTTCACACTCTATGCTTAGTGCCCTTTGAGTGCATTATCTAGGAATGAACCTGGTAGAGCATCCCACACAAACGAATGCTCCACATGCGGGTTTCACATGCCACCAACTCCACATTCACAGGCAACTTCAGTGCCACAGCCGTTTTCAGATAGCCCTCAATGCAAAGGCTGTAGACGCAAATATTGGTGTGAGAGCTAATTCAATCAAGGAAACACTGCATGTTGGTGAAGGGCATATTGAAGAAGGATCAGCAAAGTGGATTCTGTGGGAGAACAACTCCATTTGGCTCACTAACTTCACACACCATCAGGCTTCCAAGCAGCTCTCAAGGAAACTCAGTTTTCACACTCTATGCTTAGTGCCCTTTGAGTGCATTATCTAGGAATGAACCTGGTAGAGCATCCCACACAAACGAATGCTCCACATGCGGGTTTCACATGCACCAACTCCACATTCACAGGCACCTTCTGCTCCACAGCTGTTTTCAATAGCCCTCAATGCAAAAGCTCTAGACGCAAATATTGGTGTGAGAGCTAATTCAATCAAGGAAACACTGCATGTTGGTGAAGGGCATATTGAAGAAGGATCAGCCGAGTGGTTCTTGTGGGAGAACAACTCCATTTGGCTCACTAGCTTCACACACCATCAGGCTTCCAAGCAGCTCTCAAGGAAACTCAGTTTTCACACTCTATGCTTAGTGCCCTTTGTGTGCCTAGAACTGAAATGAAACTTGCCGAGGATCCCAAACAAATGAATGCTCCACATGCGGGTTTCACATGCCACCAACTCCACATTCACAGGCAACTTCAGCGCCAGAGCCATTTTCAGATAGCCCTCAATGCAAAGGCTCTAGACGCAAATATTGGTGTGAGAGCTAATTCAATCAAGGAAACACTGCATGTTGGTGAAGGGCATATTGAAGAAGGATCAGCCGAGTGGAACTTGTGGGAGAACAACTCCATTTGGCTCACTAACTTCACACACCATCAGGCTTCCAAGCAGCTCTCAAGGAAACTCAGTTTTCACACTCTATGCTTAGTGCCCTTTGAGTGCATTATCTAGGAATGAACCTGGTAGAGCATCCCACACAAACGAATGCTCCACATGCGGGTTTCACATGCCACCAAGTCCACATTCACAGGCACCTTCAGCGCCACAGCTGTTTTCAATAGCCCTCAATGCAAAGGCTCTAGACGCAAATATTGGTGTGAGAGCTAATTCAATCAAGGAAACACTGCATGTTGGTGAAGGGCATATTGAAGAAGGATCAGCCGAGTGGTTCTTGTGGGAGAACAACTCCATTTGGCTCACTAACTTCACACACCATCAGGCTTCCAAGCAGCTCTCAAGGAAACTCAGTTTTCACACTCTATGCTTAGTGCCCTTTGAGTGCATTATCTAGGAATGAACCTGGTAGAGCATCCCACACAAACGAATGCTCCACATGCGGGTTTCACATGCCACCAACTCCACATTCACAGGCAACTTCAGTGCCACAGCTGTTTTCAGATAGCCCTCAATGCAAAGGCTCTAGACGCAAATATTGGTGTGAGAGCTAATTCAATCAAGGAAACACTGCATGTTGGTGAAGGGCATATTGAAGAAGGATCAGCCAAGTGGTTCTTTTGGGAGAACAACTCCATTTGGCTCACTAACTTCACACACCATCAGGCTTCCAAGCAGCTCTCAAGGAAACTCAGTTTTCACACTCTATGCTTAGTGCCCTTTGAGTGCATTATTCTAGGAATGAACCTGGTAGAGCATCCCACACAAACGAATGCTCCACATGCGGGTTTCACATGCCACCAACTCCACATTCACAGGCACCTTCTGCGCCACAGCTGTTTTTAATAGCCCTCAATGCAAACGCTCTAGACGCAAATATTGGTGTGAGAGATAATTCAATCAAGGGAACACTGCATGTTGGTGAAGGGCATATTGAAGAAGGATCAGCCGAGTGGATCTTGTGGGAGAACAACTCCATTTGGCTCACTAGCTTCACACACCATCAGGCTTCCAAGCAGCTCTCAAGGAAACTCAGTTTTCACACTCTATGCTTAGTGCCCTTTGTGTGCCTAGAACTGAAATGAAACTTGCCGAGGATCCCAAACAAATGAATGCTCCACATGCGGGTTTCACATGCCACCAACTCCACATTCACAGGCAACTTCAGCGCCAGAGCCATTTTCAGATAGCCCTCAATGCAAAGGCTCTAGACGCAAATATTGGTGTGAGAGCTAATTCAATCAAGGAAACACTGCATGTTGGTGAAGGGCATATTGAAGAAGGATCAGCCGAGTGGAACTTGTGGGAGAACAACTCCATTTGGCTCACTAACTTCACACACCATCAGGCTTCCAAGCAGCTCTCAAGGAAACTCAGTTTTCACACTCTATGCTTAGTGCCCTTTGAGTGCATTATCTAGGAATGTACCTGGTAGAGCATCCCACACAAACGAATGCTCCACATGCGGGTTTCACATGCCACCAAGTCCACATTCACAGGCAACTTCAGCGCCAGAGCCATTTTCAGATAGCCCTCAATGCAAAGGCTCTAGACGCAAATATTGGTGTGAGAGCTAATTCAATCAAGGAAACACTGCATGTTGGTGAAGGGCATATTGAAGAAGGATCAGCCGAGTGGAACTTGTGGGAGAACAACTCCATTTGGCTCACTAACTTCACACACATCAGGCTTCCAAGCAGCTCTCAAGGAAACTCAGTTTTCACACTCTATGCTTAGTGCCCTTTGAGTGCATTATCTAGGAATGAACCTGGTAGAGCATCCCACACAAACGAATGCTCCACATGCGGGTTTCACATGCCACCAAGTCCACATTCACAGGCACCTTCAGCGCCACAGCTGTTTTCAATAGCCCTCAATGCAAAGGCTCTAGACGCAAATATTGGTGTGAGAGCTAATTCAATCAAGGAAACACTGCATGTTGGTGAAGGGCATATTGAAGAAGGATCAGCCGAGTGTTCTTGTGGGAGAACAACTCCATTTGGCTCACTAACTTCACACACTATCAGGCTTCCAAGCAGCTCTCAAGGAAACTCAGTTTTCACACTCTATGCTTAGTGCCCTTTGAGTGCATTATCTAGGAATGAACCTGGTAGAGCATCCCACACAAACGAATGCTCCACATGCGGGTTTCACATGCCACCAACTCCACATTCACAGGCAACTTCAGTGCCACAGCCGTTTTCAGATAGCCCTCAATGCAAAGGCTCTAGACGCAAATATTGGTGTGAGAGATAATTCAATCAAGGGAACACTGCATGTTGGTGAAGGGCATATTGAAGAAGGATCAGCCGAGTGGATCTTGTGGGAGAACAACTCCATTTGGCTCACTAGCTTCACACACCATCAGGCTTCCAAGCAGCTCTCAAGGAAACTCAGTTTTCACACTCTATGCTTAGTGCCCTTTGTGTGCCTAGAACTGAAATGAAACTTGCCGAGGATCCCAAACAAATGAATGCTCCACATGCGGGTTTCACATGCCACCAACTCCACATTCACAGGCAACTTCAGCGCCACAGCCATTTTCAGATAGCCCTCAATGCAAAGGCTCTAGACGCAAATATTGGTGTGAGAGCTAATTCAATCAAGGAAACACTGCATGTTGGTGAAGGGCATATTGAAGAAGGATCAGCCGAGTGGAACTTGTGGGAGAACAACTCCATTTGGCTCACTAACTTCACACACCATCAGGCTTCCAAGCAGCTCTCAAGGAAACTCAGTTTTCACACTCTATGCTTAGTGCCCTTTGAGTGCATTATCTAGGAATGAACCTGGTAGAGCATCCCACACAAACGAATGCTCCACATGCGGGTTTCACATGCCACCAAGTCCACATTCACAGGCACCTTCAGCGCCACAGCTGTTTTCAATAGCCCTCAATGCAAAGGCTCTAGACGCAAATATTGGTGTGAGAGCTAATTCAATCAAGGAAACACTGCATGTTGGTGAAGGGCATATTGAAGAAGGATCAGCCGAGTGGTTCTTGTGGGAGAACAACTCCATTTGGCTCACTAACTTCACACACCATCAGGCTTCCAAGCAGCTCTCAAGGAAACTCAGTTTTCACACTCTATGCTTAGTGCCCTTTGAGTGCATTATCTAGGAATGAACCTGGTAGAGCATCCCACACAAACGAATGCTCCACATGCGGGTTTCACATGCCACCAACTCCACATTCACAGGCAACTTCAGTGCCACAGCTGTTTTCAGATAGCCCTCAATGCAAAGGCTCTAGACGCAAATATTGGTGTGAGAGCTAATTCAATCAAGGAAACACTGCATGTTGGTGAAGGGCATATTGAAGAAGGATCAGCCAAGTGGTTCTTTTGGGAGAACAACTCCATTTGGCTCACTAGCTTCACACACCATCAGGCTTCCAAGCAGCTCTCAAGGAAACTCAGTTTTCACACTCTATGCTTAGTGCCCTTTGTGTGCCTAGAACTGAAATGAAACTTGCCGAGGATCCCAAACAAATGAATGCTCCACATGCGGGTTTCACATGCCACCAACTCCACATTCACAGGCAACTTCAGCGCCAGAGCCATTTTCAGATAGCCCTCAATGCAAAGGCTCTAGACGCAAATATTGGTGTGAGAGCTAATTCAATCAAGGAAACACTGCATGTTGGTGAAGGGCATATTGAAGAAGGATCAGCCGAGTGGAACTTGTGGGAGAACAACTCCATTTGGCTCACTAACTTCACACACCATCAGGCTTCCAAGCAGCTCTCAAGGAAACTCAGTTTTCACACTCTATGCTTAGTGCCCTTTGAGTGCATTATCTAGGAATGTACCTGGTAGAGCATCCCACACAAACGAATGCTCCACATGCGGGTTTCACATGCCACCAAGTCCACATTCACAGGCAACTTCAGCGCCAGAGCCATTTTCAGATAGCCCTCAATGCAAAGGCTCTAGACGCAAATATTGGTGTGAGAGCTAATTCAATCAAGGAAACACTGCATGTTGGTGAAGGGCATATTGAAGAAGGATCAGCCGAGTGGAACTTGTGGGAGAACAACTCCATTTGGCTCACTAACTTCACACACCATCAGGCTTCCAAGCAGCTCTCAAGGAAACTCAGTTTTCACACTCTATGCTTAGTGCCCTTTGAGTGCATTATCTAGGAATGAACCTGGTAGAGCATCCCACACAAACGAATGCTCCACATGCGGGTTTCACATGCCACCAAGTCCACATTCACAGGCACCTTCAGCGCCACAGCTGTTTTCAATAGCCCTCAATGCAAAGGCTCTAGACGCAAATATTGGTGTGAGAGCTAATTCAATCAAGGAAACACTGCATGTTGGTGAAGGGCATATTGAAGAAGGATCAGCCGAGTGGTTCTTGTGGGAGAACAACTCCATTTGGCTCACTAACTTCACACACCATCAGGCTTCCAAGCAGCTCTCAAGGAAACTCAGTTTTCACACTCTATGCTTAGTGCCCTTTGAGTGCATTATCTAGGAATGAACCTGGTAGAGCATCCCACACAAACGAATGCTCCACATGCGGGTTTCACATGCCACCAACTCCACATTCACAGGCAACTTCAGTGCCACAGCCGTTTTCAGATAGCCCTCAATGCAAAGGCTCTAGACGCAAATATTGGTGTGAGAGATAATTCAATCAAGGGAACACTGCATGTTGGTGAAGGGCATATTGAAGAAGGATCAGCCGAGTGGTTCTTGTGGGAGAACAACTCCATTTGGCTCACTAGCTTCACACACCATCAGGCTTCCAAGCAGCTCTCAAGGAAACTCAGTTTTCACACTCTATGCTTAGTGCCCTTTGTGTGCCTAGAACTGAAATGAAACTTGCCGAGGATCCCAAACAAATGAATGCTCCACATGCGGGTTTCACATGCCACCAACTCCACATTCACAGGCAACTTCAGCGCCACAGCCATTTTCAGATAGCCCTCAATGCAAAGGCTCTAGACGCAAATATTGGTGTGAGAGCTAATTCAATCAAGGAAACACTGCATGTTGGTGAAGGGCATATTGAAGAAGGATCAGCCGAGTGGAACTTGTGGGAGAACAACTCCATTTGGCTCACTAACTTCACACACCATCAGGCTTCCAAGCAGCTCTCAAGGAAACTCAGTTTTCACACTCTATGCTTAGTGCCCTTTGAGTGCATTATCTAGGAATGAACCTGGTAGAGCATCCCACACAAACGAATGCTCCACATGCGGGTTTCACATGCCACCAAGTCCACATTCACAGGCACCTTCAGCGCCACAGCTGTTTTCAATAGCCCTCAATGCAAAGGCTCTAGACACAAATATTGGTGTGAGAGCTAATTCAATCAAGGAAACACTGCATGTTGGTGAAGGGCATATTGAAGAAGGATCAGCCGAGTGGTTCTTGTGGGAGAACAACTCCATTTGGCTCACTAACTTCACACACCATCAGGCTTCCAAGCAGCTCTCAAGGAAACTCAGTTTTCACACTCTATGCTTAGTGCCCTTTGAGTGCATTATCTAGGAATGAACCTGGTAGAGCATCCACACAAACGAATGCTCCACATGCGGGTTTCACATGCCACCAACTCCACATTCACAGGCAACTTCAGTGCCACAGCTGTTTTCAGATAGCCCTCAATGCAAAGGCTCTAGACGCAAATATTGGTGTGAGAGCTAATTCAATCAAGGAAACACTGCATGTTGGTGAAGGGCATATTGAAGAAGGATCAGCCAAGTGGTTCTTTTGGGAGAACAACTCCATTTGGCTCACTAACTTCACACACCATCAGGCTTCCAAGCAGCTCTCAAGGAAACTCAGTTTTCACACTCTATGCTTAGTGCCCTTTGAGTGCATTATCTAGGAATGAACCTGGTAGAGCATCCCACACAAACGAATGCTCCACATGCGGGTTTCACATGCCACCAACTCCACATTCACAGGCACCTTCTGCGCCACAGCTGTTTTTAATAGCCCTCAATGCAAACGCTCTAGACGCAAATATTGGTGTGAGAGATAATTCAATCAAGGGAACACTGCATGTTGGTGAAGGGCATATTGAAGAAGGATCAGCCGAGTGGATCTTGTGGGAGAACAACTCCATTTGGCTCACTAGCTTCACACACCATCAGGCTTCCAAGCAGCTCTCAAGGAAACTCAGTTTTCACACTCTATGCTTAGTGCCCTTTGTGTGCCTAGAACTGAAATGAAACTTGCCGAGGATCCCAAACAAATGAATGCTCCACATGCGGGTTTCACATGCCACCAACTCCACATTCACAGGCAACTTCAGCGACACAGCCATTTTCAGATAGCCCTCAATGCAAAGGCTCTAGACGCAAATATTGGTGTGAGAGCTAATTCAATCAAGGAAACACTGCATGTTGGTGAAGGGCATATTGAAGAAGGATCAGCCGAGTGGTTATTGTGGGAGAACAACTCCATTCGGCTCACTAACTTCACACACCATCAGGCTTCCAAGCAGCTCTCAAGGAAACTCAGTTTTCACACTCTATGCTTAGTGCCCTTTGTGTGCATAGGACAGAAATGAAGCTTGGTGAGGATCCCACACAAACGAATGCTCCACATGCGGGTTTCACATGCCACCAACTCCACATTCTCAGGCACCTTCAGCGCCACAGCCGTTTTCAGATAGCCCTCAATGCAAAGGCTCTAGACGCAAATATTGGTGTGAGAGCTAATTCAATCAAGGAAACACTGCATGTTGGTGAAGGGCATATTGAAGAAGGATCAGCCGAGTGGTTCTTGTGGGAGAACAACTCCATTTGGCTCACTAACTTCACACACCATCAGGCTTCCAAGCAGCTCTCAAGGAAACTCAGTTTTCACACTCTATGCTTAGTGCCCTTTGAGTGCATTATCTAGGAATGAACCTGGTAGAGCATCCCACACAAACGAATGCTCCACATGCGGGTTTCACATGCCACCAACTCCACATTCACAGGCACCTTCTGCGCCACAGCTGTTTTTAATAGCCCTCAATGCAAAAGCTCTAGACGCAAATATTGGTGTGAGAGCTAATTCAATCAAGGAAACACTGCATGTTGGTGAAGGGCATATTGAAGAAGGATCAGCCGAGTGGATCTTGTGGGAGAACAACTCCATTTGGCTCACTAGCTTCACACACCATCAGGCTTCCAAGCAGCTCTCAAGGAAACTCAGTTTTCACACTCTATGCTTAGTGCCCTTTGAGTGCATTATCTAGGAATGAACCTGGTAGAGCATCCCACACAAACGAATGCTCCACATGCGGGTTTCACATGCCACCAACTCCACATTCACAGGCAACTTCAGCGTCACAGCCATTTTCAGATAGCCCTCAATGCAAAGGCTGTAGACGCAAATATTGGTGTGAGAGCTAATTCAATCAAGGAAACACTGCATGTTGGTGAAGGGCATATTGAAGAAGGATCAGCCGAGTGGATCTTGTGGGAGAACAACTCCATTTGGCTCACTAACTTCACACACCATCAGGCTTCCAAGCAGCTCTCAAGGAAACTCAGTTTTCACACCCTATGCTTAGTGCCCTTTGAGTGCATTATCTAGGAATGAACCTGGTAGAGCATCCCACACAAACGAATGCTCCACATGCGGGTTTCACATGCCACCAACTCCACATTCACAGGCACCTTTAGCGCCACAGCTGTTTTCAATAGCCCTCAATGCAAAGGCTCTAGACGCAAATATTGGTGTGAGAGCTAATTCAATCAAGGAAACACTGCATGTTGGTGAAGGGCATATTGAAGAAGGATCAGCCGAGTGGTTCTTGTGGGAGAACAACTCCATTTGGCTCACTAACTTCACACACCATCAGGCTTCCAAACAGCTCTCAAGGAAACTCAGTTTTCACACCCTATGCTTAGTGCCCTTTGTGTGCCTAGGACTGAAATGAAGCTTGGCGAGGAACCCACACAAATGAATGCTCCACATGCGGGTTTCACATGCCACCAACTTCACATTCTCAGGCATCTTCAGCGCCACAGCCGTTTTCAGATAGCCCTCAATGCAAAGGCTCTAGATGCAAATATTGGTGTGAGAGCTAATTCAATCAAGGAAACACTGCATGTTGGTGAAGGGCATATTGAAGAAGGATCAGCCGAGTGGTTCTTGTGGGAGAACAACTCCATTTGGCTCACTAACTTCACACACCATCAGGCTTCCAAACAGCTCTCAAGGAAACTCAGTTTTCACACTCTATGCTTAGTGCCCTTTGAGTGCATTATCTAGGAATGAACCTGGTAGAGCATCCCACACAAACGAATGCTCCACATGTGTGTTTCACATGCCACCAAATCCACATTCACAGGCAACTTCAGCGCCACAGCCGTTTTCAGATAGCCCTCAATGCAAAGGCTCTAGACGCAAATATTGGTGTGAGAGCTAATTCAATCAAGGAAACACTGCATGTTGGTGAAGGGCATATTGAAGAAGGATCAGCCGAGTGGTTCTTGTGGGAGAACAACTCCATTTGGCTCACTAACTTCACACACCATCAGGCTTCCAAGCAGCTCTCAAGGAAACTCAGTTTTCACACTCTATGCTTAGTGCCCTTTGAGTGCATTATCTAGGAATGAACCTGGTAGAGCATCCCACACAAACGAATGCTCCACATGCGGGTTTCACATGCCACCAACTCCACATTCACAGGCAACTTCAGCGCCACAGCCATTTTCAGATAGCCCTCAATGCAAAGGCTCTAGACGCAAATATTGGTGTGAGAGCTAATTCAATCAAGGAAACACTGCATGTTGGTGAAGGGCATATTGAAGAAGGATCAGCCGAGTGGTTCTTGTGGGAGAACAACTCCATTTGGCTCACTAACTTCACACACCATCAGGCTTCCAAACAGCTCTCAAGGAAACTCAGTTTTCACACCCTATGATTAGTGCCCTTTGTGTGCCTAGGACTGAAATGAAGCTTGGCGAGGATCCCACACAAATGAATGCTCCACATGCGGGTTTCACATGCCACCAACTCCACATTCTCAGGCATCTTCAGTGCCACAGCCGTTTTCAGATAGCCCTCAATGCAAAGGCTCTAGACGCAAATATTGGTGTGAGAGCTAATTCAATCAAGGAAACACTGCATGTTGGTGAAGGGCATATTGAAGAAGGATCAGCCGAGTGGTTCTTGTGGGAGAACAACTCCATTTGGCTCACTAACTTCACACACCATCAGGCTTCCAAGCAGCTCTCAAGGAAACTCAGTTTTCACACTCTATGCTTAGTGCCCTTTGAGTGCCTAGGACTGAAATGAAGCTTGGTCAGCATTCCACACAAACGAATGCTCCACATGCGGGTTTCACATGCCACCAACTCCACATTCACAGGCAACTTCAGCGCCACAGCCGTTTTCAGATAGCCCTCAATGCAAAGGCTCTAGACGCAAATATTGGTGTGAGAGCTAATTCAATCAAGGAAACACTGCATGTTGGTGAAGGGCATATTGAAGAAGGATCAGCCAGTGGTTCTTGTGGGAGAACAACTCCATTTGGGTCACTAATTTCACACACCATCAGGCTTCCAAGCAGCTCTCAAGGAAACTCAGTTTTCACACTCTATGCTTAGTGCCCTTTGAGTGCCTAGGACTGAAATGAATCTTGGTGAGCATCGCACACAAACGAATGCTCCACATGCGGGTTTCACATGCCACCAACTCCACATTCACAGGCAACTTCAGTGAGACAGCCGTTTTCAGATAGCCCTCAATGCAAAGGCTCTAGACGCAAATATTGGTGTGAGAGCTAATTCAATCAAGGGAACACTGCATGTTGGTGAAGGGCATATTGAAGAAGGATCAGCCGAGTGGTTCTTGTGGGAGAACAACTCCATTTGGCTCACTAATTTCACACACCATCAGGCTTCCAAGCAGCTCTCAAGGAAACTCAGTTTTCACACTCTATGCTTAGTGCCCTTTGAGTGCATTATCTAGGAATGAACCTGGTAGAGCATCCCACACAAACGAATGCTCCACATGCGGGTTTCACATGCCACCAACTCCACATTCACAGGCAACTTCAGCGCCACAGCTGTTTTCAGATAGCCCTCAATGCAAAGGCTCTAGACGCAAATATTGGTGTGAGAGCTAATTCAATCAAGGGAACACTGCATGTTGGTGAAGGGCATATTGAAGAAGGATCAGCCGAGTGGTTCTTGTGGGAGAACAACTCCATTTGGCTCACTAACTTCACACACCATCAGGCTTCCAAGCAGCTCTCAAGGAAACTCAGTTTTCACACTCTATGCTTAGTGCCCTTTGAGTGCATTATCTAGGAATGAACCTGGTAGAGCATCCCACACAAACGAATGCTCCACATGCGGGTTTCACATGCCACCAACTCCACATTCACAGGCAACTTCAGAGCCACAGCCGTTTTCAGATAGCCCTCATTGCAAAGGCTCTAGACGCAAATATTGGTGTGAGAGCTAATTCAATCAAGGAAACACTGCATGTTGGTGAAGGGCATATTGAAGAAGGATCAGCCGAGTGGTTCTTGTGGGAGAACAACTCCATTTGGCTCACTAACTTCACACACCATCAGGTTTCCAAGCAGCTCTCAAGGAAACTCAGTTTTCACACTCTATGCTTAGTGCCCTTTGAGTGCCTAGGACTGAAATGAAGCTTGGTCAGCATCCCACACAAACGAATGCTCCACATGCGGGTTTCACATGCCACCAACTCCACATTCACAGGCAACTTCAGAGCCACAGCCGTTTTCAGATAGCCCTCAATGCAAAGGCTCTAGACGCAAATATTGGTGTGAGAGCTAATTCAATCAAGGAAACACTGCATGTTGGTGAAGGGCATATTGAAGAAGGATCAGCCGAGTGGTTCTTGTGGGAGAACAACTCCATTTGGCTCACTAACTTCACACACCATCAGGCTTCCAAGCAGCTCTCAAGAAAACTCAGTTTTCACACTCTATGCTTACTGCCCTTTGAGTGCATTATCTAGGAATGAACCTGGTAGAGCATCCCACACAAACGAATGCTCCACATGCGGGTTTCACATGCCACCAACTCCACATTCACAGGCAACTTCAGTGCCACAGCCGTTTTCAATAGCCCTCAATGCAAAGGCTCTAGATGCAAATATTGGTGTGAGAGCTAATTCAATCAAGGAAACACTGCATGTTGGTGAAGGGCATATTGGAGAAGGATCAGCCGAGTGGTTCTTGTGGGAGAACAACTCCATTTGGCTCACTAACTTCACACACCATCAGGCTTCCAAGCAGCTCTCAAGGAAACTCAGTTTTCACACTCTATGCTTAGTGTTCTTTGAGTGCATTGTCTAGGAATGAACCTGGTAGAGCATCCCACACAAACGAATGCTCCACATGCGGGTTTCACATGCCACCAACTCCACATTCACAGGCAACTTCAGCGCCACAGCCGTTTTCAGATAGCCCTCAATGCAAAGGCTCTAGACGCAAATATTGGTGTGAGAGCTAATTCAATCAAGGGAACACTGCATGTTGGTGAAGGGCATATTGAAGAAGGATCAGCCAAGTGGTTCTTGTGGGAGAACAACTCCATTTGGCTCACTAACTTCACACACCATCAGGCTTCCAAGCAGCTCTCAAGGAAACTCAGTTTTCACACTCTATGCTTAGTGCCCTTTGAGTGTATTATCTAGGAATGAACCTGGTAGAGCATCCCACACAAACGAATGCTCCACATGCGGATTTCACATGCCACCAACTCCACATTCACAGGCAACTTCATCGCCACAGCCGTTTTCAGATAGCCCTCAATGCAAAGGCTCTAGACGCAAATATTGGTGTGAGAGCTAATTCAATCAAGGAAACACTGCATGTTGGTGAAGGGCATATTGAAGAAGGATCAGCCGAGTGGTTCTTGTGGGAGAACAACTCCATTTGGCTCACTAACTTCACACACCATCAGGCTTCCAAGCAGCTCTCAAGGAAACTCAGTTTTCACACTCTATGCTTAGTGCCCTTTGAGTGCCTAGGACTGAAATGAAGGTTGGTGAGCATCCCACACAAACGAATGCTCCACATGCGGGTTTCACATGCCACCAACTCCACATTCACAGGCAACTTCAGCGCCACAGCCGTTTTCAGATAGCCCTCAATGCAAAGGCTCTAGACGCAAATATTGGTGTGAGAGCTAATTCAATCAAGGAAACACTGCATGTTGGTGAAGCGCATATTGAAGAAGAATCAGCCGAGTGGTTCTTGTGGGAGAACAACTCCATTTGGCTCACTAACTTCACACACCATCAGGCTTCCAAGCAGCTCTCAAGAAAACTCAGTTTTCACACTCTATGCTTAGTGCCCTTTGAGTGCATTATCTAGGAATGAACCTGGTAGAGCATCCCACACAAACGAATGCTCCACATGCGGGTTTCACATGCCACCAACTCCACATTCACAGGCAAATTCAGTGCCACAGCCGTTTTCAGATAGCCCTCAATGCAAAGGCTCTAGATGCAAATATTGGTGTGAGAGCTAATTCAATCAAGGAAACACTGCATGTTGGTGAAGGGCATATTGGAGAAGGATCAGCCGAGTGGTTCTTGTGGGAGAACAACTCCATTTGGCTCACTAACTTCACACACCATCAGGCTTCCAAGCAGCTCTCAAGGAAACTCAGTTTTCACACTCTATGCTTAGTGTTCTTTGAGTGCATTGTCTAGGAATGAACCTGGTAGAGCATCCCACACAAACGAATGCTCCACATGCGGGTTTCACATGCCACCAACTCCACATTCACAGGCAACTTCAGCGCCACAGCCGTTTTCAGATAGCCCTCAATGCAAAGGCTCTAGACGCAAATATTGGTGTGAGAGCTAATTCAATCAAGGGAACACTGCATGTTGGTGAAGGGCATATTGAAGAAGGATCAGCCAAGTGGTTCTTGTGGGAGAACAACTCCATTTGGCTCACTAACTTCACACACCATCAGGCTTCCAAGCAGCTCTCAAGGAAACTCAGTTTTCACACTCTATGCTTAGTGCCCTTTGAGTGCATTATCTAGGAATGAACCTGGTAGAGCATCCCACACAAACGAATGCTCCACATGCGGGTTTCACATGCCACCAACTCCACATTCACAGGCAACTTCAGAGCCACAGCCGTTTTCAGATAGCTCACAGTGCAAAGGCTCTAGACGCAAATATTGGTGTGAGAGCTAATTCAATCAAGGAAACACTGCATGTTGGTGAAGGGCATATTGAAGAAGGATCAGCCGAGTGGTTCTTGTGGGAGAACAACTCCATTTGGCTCACTAACTTCACACACCATCAGGCTTCCAAGCAGCTCTCAAGGAAACTCAGTTTTCACACTCTATGCTTAGTGCCCTTTGAGTGCATTATCTAGGAATGAACCTGGTAGAGCATCCCACACAAACGAATGCTCCACATGCGGGTTTCACATGCCACCAACTCCACATTCACAGGCAACTTCAGTGCCACAGCCGTTTTCAGATAGCCCTCAATGCAAAGGCTCTAGACGCAAATATTGGTGTGAGAGCTAATTCAATCAAGGGAACACTGCATGTTGTTGAAGGGCATATTGAAGAAGGATCAGCCAAGTGGTTCTTGTGGGAGAACAACTCTATTTGGCTCACTAACTTCACACACCATCAGGCTTCCAAGCAGCTCTCAAGGAAACTCAGTTTTCACACTCTATGCTTAGTGCCCTTTGTGTGCCTAGAACTGAAATGAAACTTGCCGAGGATCCCTAACAAATGAATGCTCCACATGCGGGTTTCACATGCCACCAACTCCACATTCACAGGCAACTTCAGCGCCACAGCAATTTTCAAATAGCCCTCAATGCAAAGGCTCTAGACGCAAATATTGGTGTGAGAGCTAATTCAATCAAGGAAACACTGCATGTTGGTGAAGGGCATATTGAAGAAGGATCAGCCGAGTGGTTCTTGTGGGAGAACAACTCCATTTGGCTCACTAACTTCACACACCATCAGGCTTCCAAGCAGCTCTCAAGGAAACTCAGTTTTCACACTCTATGCTTAGTGCCCTTTGAGTGCATTATCTAGGAATGAACCTGGTAGAGCATCCCACACAAACGAATGCTCCACATGCGGGTTTCACATGCCACCAACTCCACATTCACAGGCAACTTCAGAGCCACAGCCGTTTTCAGATAGCCCTCAATGCAAAGGCTCTAGACGCAAATATTGGTGTGAGAGCTAATTCAATCAAGGAAACACTGCATGTTGGTGAAGGGCATATTGAAGAAGGATCAGCCGAGTGGATCTTGTGGGAGAACAACTCCATTTGGCTCACTAACTTCACACACCATCAGGCTTCCAAGCAGCTCTCAAGGAAACTCAGTTTTCACACTCTATGCTTAGTGCCCTTTGAGTGCATTATCTAGGAATGAACCTGGTAGAGCATCCCACACAAACGAATGCTCCACATACGGGTTTCACATGCCACCAACTCCACATTCACAGGCAACTTCAGAGCCACAGCCGTTTTCAGATAGCCCTCAATGCAAAGGCTCTAGACGCAAATATTGGTGTGAAAGCTAATTCAATCAAGGGAACACTGCATGTTGGTGAAGGGCATATTGAAGAAGGATCAGCCGAGTGGTTCTTGTGGGAGAACAACTCCATTTGGCTCACTAACTTCACACACCATCAGGCTTCCAAGCAGCTCTCAAGGAAACTCAGTTTTCACACTCTAGGCTTAGTGCCCTTTGAGTGCCTAGGACTGAAATGAAGCTTGGTCAGCATCCCACACAAACGAATGCTCCACATGCGGGTTTCACATGCCACCAACTCCACATTCACAGGCAACTTCAGCGCCACAGCCGTTTTCAGATAGCCCTCAATGCAAAGGCTCTAGACGCAAATATTGGTGTGAGAGCTAATTCAATCAAGGGAACACTGCATGTTGTTGAAGGGCATATTGAAGAAGGATCAGCCAAGTGGTTCTTGTGGGAGAACAACTCCATTTGGCTCACTAACTTCACACACCATCAGGCTTCCAAGCAGCTCTCAAGGAAACTCAGTTTTCACACTCTATGCTTAGTGCCCTTTGAGTGCATTATCTAGGAATGAACCTGGTAGAGCATCCCACACAAACGAATGCTCCACATGCGGGTTTCACATGCCACCAACTCCACATTCACAGGCAACATCAGCGCCACAGCCGTTTTCAGATAGCCCTCAGTGCAAAAGCTCTAGACGCAAATATTGGTGTGAGAGCTAATTCAATCAAGGGAACACTGCATGTTGGTGAAGGGCATATTGAAGAAGGATCAGCCGAGTGGTTCTTGTGGGAGAACAACTTCATTTGGCTCACTAACTTCACACACCATCAGGCTTCCAATCAGCTCTCAAGGAAACGCAGTTTTCACACTCTATGCTTAGTGCCCTTTGAGTGCCTAGGACTGAAATGAAGCTTGGTCAGCATCCCACACAAACGAATGCTCCACATGCGGGTTTCACATGCCACCAACTCCACATTCACAGGCAACTTCAGAGCCACAGCCGTTTTCAGATAGCCCTCAATGCAAAGGCTCTAGACGCAAATATTGGTGTGAGAGCTAATTCAATCAAGGAAACACTGCATGTTGGTGAAGCGCATATTGAAGAAGGATCAGCCGAGTGGATCTTGTGGGAGAACAACTCCATTTGGCTCACTAACTTCACACACCATCAGGCTTCCAAGCAGCTCTCAAGGAAACTCAGTTTTCACACTCTATGCTTAGTGCCCTTTGAGTGCATTATCTAGGAATGAACCTGGTAGAGCATCCCACACAAACGAATGCTCCACATGCGGGTTTCACATGCCACCAACTCCACATTCACAGGCAACTTCAGCGCCACAGCCGTTTTCAGATAGCCCTCAATGCAAAGGCTCTAGACGCAAATATTGGTGTGAGAGCTAATTCAATCAAGGAAACACTGCATGTTGGTGAAGGGCATATTGAAGAAGGATCAGCCGAGTGGTTCTTGTGGGAGAACAACTCCATTTGGCTCACTAACTTCACACACCATCAGGCTTCCAAGCAGCTCTCAAGGAAACTCAGTTTTCACACTCTATGCTTAGTGCCCTTTGAGTGAATTATCTAGGAATGAACCTGGTAGAGCATCCCACACAAACGAATGCTCCACATGCGGGTTTCACATGCCACCAACTCCACATTCACAGGCAACTTCAGCGCCACAGCCGTTTTCAGATAGCCCTCAATGGAAAGGCTCTAGACGCAAATATTGGTGTGAGAGCTAATTCAATCAAGGAAACACTGCATGTTGGTGAAGGGCATATTGAAGAAGGATCAGCCGAGTGGTTCTTGTGGGAGAACAACTCCATTTGGCTCACTAACTTCACACACCATCAGGCTTCCAAGCAGCTCTCAAGGAAACTCAGTTTTCACACTCTATGCTTAGTGCCCTTTGAGTGCATTATGTAGGAATGAACCTGATAGAGCATCCCACACAAACGAATGCTCCACATGCGGGTTTCACATGCCATCAACTCCACATTCACAGGCAACTTCAGTGCCACAGCCGTTTTCAGATAGCCCTCAATGCAAAGGCTCTAGACGCAAATATTGGTGTGAGAGCTAATTCAATCAAGGAAACACTGCATGTTGGTGAAGGGCATATTGAAGAAGGATCAGCCAGTGGTTCTTGTGGGAGAACAACTCCATTTGGGTCACTAATTTCACACACCATCAGGCTTCCAAGCAGCTCTCAAGGAAACTCAGTTTTCACACTCTATGCTTAGTGCCCTTTGAGTGCCTAGGACTGAAATGAATCTTGGTGAGCATCGCACACAAACGAATGCTCCACATGCAGGTTTCACATGCCACCAACTCCACATTCACAGGCAACTTCAGAGCCACAGCCGTTTTCAGATAGCCCTCAATGCAAAGGCTCTAGACGCAAATATTGGTGTGAGAGCTAATTCAATCAAGGAAACACTGCATGTTGGTGAAGCGCATATTGAAGAAGAATCAGCCGAGTGGTTCTTGTGGGAGAACAACTCCATTTGGCTCACTAACTTCACACACCATCAGGCTTCCAAGCAGCTCTCAAGAAAACTCAGTTTTCACACTCTATGCTTAGTGCCCTTTGAGTGCATTATCTAGGAATGAACCTGGTAGAGCATCCCACACAAACGAATGCTCCACATGCGGGTTTCACATGCCACCAACTCCACATTCACAGGCAACTTCAGTGCCACAGCCGTTTTCAGATAGCCCTCAATGCAAAGGCTCTAGATGCAAATATTGGTGTGAGAGCTAATTCAATCAAGGAAACACTGCATGTTGGTGAAGGGCATATTGGAGAAGGATCAGCCGAGCGGTTCTTGTGGGAGAACAACTCCATTTGGCTCACTAACTTCACACACCATCAGGCTTCCAAGCAGCTCTCAAGGAAACTCAGTTTTCACACTCTATGCTTAGTGCCCTTTGAGTGCATTGTCTAGGAATGAACCTGGTAGAGCATCCCACACAAACGAATGCTCCACATGCGGGTTTCACATGCCACCAACTCCACATTCATAGGCAACTTCAGAGCCACAGCCGTTTTCAGATAGCCCTCAATGCAAAGGCTCTAGACGCAAATATTGGTGTGAGAGCTAATTCAATCAAGGGAACACTGCATGTTGGTGAAGGGCATATTGAAGAAGGATCAGCCAAGTGGTTCTTGTGGGAGAACAACTCCATTTGGCTCACTAACTTCACACACCATCAGGCTTCCAAGCAGCTCTCAAGGAAACTCAGTTTTCACACTCTATGCTTAGTGCCCTTTGAGTGCATTATCTAGGAATGAACCTGGTAGAGCATCCCACACAAACGAATGCTCCACATGCGGGTTTCACATGCCACCAACTCCACATTCACAGGCAACTTCAGCGCCACAGCCGTTTTCAGATAGCTCACAGTGCAAAGGCTCTAGACGCAAATATTGGTGTGAGAGCTAATTCAATCAAGGAAACACTGCATGTTGGTGAAGGGCATATTGAAGAAGGATCAGCCGAGTGGTTCTTGTGGGAGAACAACTCCATTTGGCTCACTAACTTCACACACCATCAGGCTTCCAAGCAGCTCTCAAGGAAACTCAGTTTTCACACTCTATGCTTAGTGCCCTTTGAGTGCATTATCTAGGAATGAACCTGGTAGAGCATCCCACACAAACGAATGCTCCACATGCGGGTTTCACATGCCACCAACTCCACATTCACAGGCAACTTCAGTGCCACAGCCGTTTTCAGATAGCCCTCAATGCAAAGGCTCTAGACGCAAATATTGGTGTGAGAGCTAATTCAATCAAGGGAACACTGCATGTTGGTGAAGGGCATATTGAAGAAGGATCAGCCGAGTGGTTCTTGTGGGAGAACAACTCTATTTGGCTCACTAACTTCACACACCATCAGGCTTCCAAGCAGCTCTCAAGGAAACTCAGTTTTCATAATCTATGCTTAGTGCCCTTTGTGTGCCTAGAACTGAAATGAAACTTGCCGAGGATCCCTAACAAATGAATGCTCCACATGCGGGTTTCACATGCCACCAACTCCACATTCACAGGCAACTTCAGCGCCACAGCAATTTTCAAATAGCCCTCAATGCAAAGGCTCTAGACGCAAATATTGGTGTGAGAGCTAATTCAATCAAGGAAACACTGCATGTTGGTGAAGGGCATATTGAAGAAGGATCAGCCGAGTGGTTCTTGTGGGAGAACAACTCCATTTGGCTCACTAACTTCACACACCATCAGGCTTCCAAGCAGCTCTCAAGGAAACTCAGTTTTCACACTCTATGCTTAGTGCCCTTTGAGTGCATTATCTAGGAATGAACCTGGTAGAGCATCCCACACAAACGAATGCTAAACATGCGGGTTTCACATGCCACCAACTCCACATTCACAGGCAACTTCAGAGCCACAGCCGTTTTCAGATAGCCCTCAATGCAAAGGCTCTAGACGCAA
Organism: Ochotona princeps; assembly: GCF_030435755.1. Lineage (NCBI taxonomy): Eukaryota > Metazoa > Chordata > Mammalia > Lagomorpha > Ochotonidae > Ochotona > Ochotona princeps. The sequence goes on from NW_026698385.1 coordinate 21,883, forward strand.
ATATTGGTGTGAGAGCTAATTCAATCAAGGAAACACTGCATGTTGGTGAAGGGCATATTGAAGAAGGATCAGCCGAGTGGATCTTGTGGGAGAACAACTCCATTTGGCTCACTAACTTCACACAACATCAGGCTTCCAAGCAGCTCTCAAGGAAACTCAGTTTTCACACTCTATGCTTAGTGCCCTTTGAGTGCATTATCTAGGAATGAACCTGGTAGAGCATCCCACACAAACGAATGCTCCACATGCGGGTTTCACATGTCACCAACTCCACATTCACAGGCAACTTCAGTGCCACAGCCATTTTCAGATAGCCCTCAATGCAAAGGCTCTAGACGCAAATATTGGTGTGAGAGCTAATTCAATCAAGGAAACACTGCATGTTGGTGAAGGGCATATTGGAGAAGGATCAGCCGAGTGGTTCTTGTGGGAGAACAACTCCATTAAGCTCACTAACTTCACACACCATCAGGCTTCCAAGCAGCTCTCAAGGAAACTCAGTTTTCACACTCTATGCTTAGTGCCCTTTGAGTGCCTAGGACTGAAATGAAGCTTGGTCAGCATCCCACACAAACGAATGCTCCACATGCGGGTTTCACATGCCACCAACTCCACATTCACAGGCAACTTCAGCGCCACAGCCGTTTTCAGATAGCCCTCAATGCAAAGGCTCTAGACGCAAATATTGGTGTGAGAGCTAATTCAATCAAGGGAACACTGCATGTTGTTGAAGGGCATATTGAAGAAGGATCAGCCAAGTGGTTCTTGTGGGAGAACAACTCCATTTGGCTCACTAACTTCACACACCATCAGGCTTCCAAGCAGCTCTCAAGGAAACTCAGTTTTCACACTCTATGCTTAGTGCCCTTTGAGTGCATTATCTAGGAATGAACCTGGTAGAGCATCCCACACAAACGAATGCTCCACATGCGGGTTTCACATGCCACCAACTCCACATTCACAGGCAACATCAGCGCCACAGCCGTTTTCAGATAGCCCTCAATGCAAAGGCTCTAGACGCAAATATTGGTGTGAGAGCTAATTCAATCAAGGAAACACTGCATGTTGGTGAAGGGCATATTGAAGAAGGATCAGCCGAGTGGTTCTTGTGGGAGAACAACTTCATTTGGCTCACTAACTTCACACACCATCAGGCTTCCAATCAGCTCTCAAGGAAACGCAGTTTTCACACTCTATGCTTAGTGCCCTTTGAGTGCCTAGGACTGAAATGAAGCTTGGTCAGCATCCCACACAAACGAATGCTCCACATGCGGGTTTCACATGCCACCAACTCCACATTCACAGGCAACTTCAGAGCCACAGCCGTTTTCAGATAGCCCTCAATGCAAAGGCTCTAGACGCAAATATTGGTGTGAGAGCTAATTCAATCAAGGAAACACTGCATGTTGGTGAAGCGCATATTGAAGAAGGATCAGCCGAGTGGATCTTGTGGGAGAACAACTCCATTTGGCTCACTAACTTCACACACCATCAGGCTTCCAAGCAGCTCTCAAGGAAACTCAGTTTTCACACTCTATGCTTAGTGCCCTTTGAGTGCATTATCTAGGAATGAACCTGGTAGAGCATCCCACACAAACGAATGCTCCACATGCGGGTTTCACATGCCACCAACTCCACATTCACAGGCAACTTCAGAGCCACAGCCGTTTTCAGATAGCCCTCAATGCAAAGGCTGTAGACGCAAATATTGGTGTGAGAGCTAATTCAATCAAGGAAACACTGCATGTTGGTGAAGGGCATATTGAAGAACGATCAGCCGAGTGGTTCTTGTGGGAGAACAACTCCATTTGGCTCACTAACTTCACACACCATCAGGCTTCCAGGCAGCTCTCAAGGAAACTCAGTTTTCAAACTCTATGCTTAGTGCCCTTTGTGTGCCTAGGACAGAAATGAAGCTTGGTGAGGATCCCACACAAACGAATGCTCCACATGCGGGTTTCACATGCCACCAACTCCACATTCACAGGCAACTTCAGAGCCACAGCCGTTTTCAGATAGCCCTCAATGCAAAGGCTCTAGACGCAAATATTGGTGTGAGAGCTAATTCAATCAAGGAAACACTGCATGTTGGTGAAGGGCATATTGAAGAAGGATCAGCCAGTGGTTCTTGTTTGAGAACAACTCCATTTGGCTCACTAACTTCACACACCATCAGGCTTCCAAGCAGCTCTCAAGGAAACTCAGTTTTCACACTCTATGCTTAGTGCCCTTTGAGTGCATTATCTAGGAATGAACCTGATAGAGCATCCCACACAAACGAATGCTCCACATGCGGGTTTCACATGCCACCAACTCCACATTCACAGGCAACTTCAGTGCCACAGCCGTTTTCAGATAGCCCTCAATGCAAAGGCTCTAGACGCAAATATTGGTGTGAGAGCTAATTCAATCAAGGAAACACTGCATGTTGGTGAAGGGCATATTGAAGAAGGATCAGCCGAGTGGTTCTTGTGGGAGAACAACTCCATTTGGCTCACTAACTTCACACACCATCAGGCTTCCAGGCAGCTCTCAAGGAAACTCAGTTTTCAAACTCTATGCTTAGTGCCCTTTGTGTGCCTAGGACAGAAATGAAGCTTGGTGAGGATCCCACACAAACGAATGCTCCACATGCGGGTTTCACATGCCACCAACTCCACATTCACAGGCAACTTCAGAGCCACAGCCGTTTTCAGATAGCCCTCAATGCAAAGGCTCTAGACGCAAATATTGGTGTGAGAGCTAATTCAATCAAGGAAACACTGCATGTTGGTGAAGGGCATATTGAAGAAGGATCAGCCAGTGGTTCTTGTTTGAGAACAACTCCATTTGGCTCACTAACTTCACACACCATCAGGCTTCCAAGCAGCTCTCAAGGAAACTCAGTTTTCACACTCTATGCTTAGTGCCCTTTGAGTGAATTATCTAGGAATGAACCTGGTAGAGCATCCCACACAAACGAATGCTCCACATGTGGGTTTCACATGGCACCAACTCCACATTCACAGGCAACTTCAGCGCCACAGCCATTTTCAGATAGCCCTCAATGCAAAGGCTCTAGACGCAAATATTGGTGTGAGAGCTAATTCAATCAAGGAAACACTGCATGTTGGTGAAGGGCATATTGAAGAAGGATCAGCCAGTGGTTCTTGTTTGAGAACAATTCCATTTGGCTCACTAACTTCACACACCATCAGGCTTCCAAGCAGCTCTCAAGGAAACTCAGTTTTCACACTCTATGCTTAGTGCCCTTTGAGTGCCTAGGACTGAAATGAAGCTTGGTGAGCATCGCACACAAACGAATGCTCCACATGCGGGTTTCACATGCCACCAACTCCACATTCACAGGCAACTTCAGAGCCACAGCCGTTTTCAGATAGCCCTCAATGCAAAGGCTCTAGACGCAAATATTGGTGTGAGAGCTAATTCAATCAAGGAAACACTGCATGTTGGTGAAGGGCATATTGAAGAAGGATCGGCCGAGTGGTTCTTGTGGGAGAACAACTCCATTTGGCTCACTAACTTCACACACCATCAGGCTTCCAGGCAGCTCTCAAGGAAACTCAGTTTTCAAACTCTATGCTTAGTGCCCTTTGAGTGCATTATCTAGGAATGAACCTGGTAGAGCATCCCACACAAACGAATGCTCCACATGCGGGTTTCACATGCCACCAACTCCACATTCACAGGCAACTTCAGTGCCACAGCCGTTTTCAGATAGCCCTCAATGCAAAGGCTCTAGACGCAAATATTGGTGTGAGAGCTAATTCAATCAAGGAAACACTGCATGTTGGTGAAGGGCATATTGAAGAAGGATCAGCCGAGTGGTTCTTGTGGGAGAACAACTCCATTTGGCTCACTAACTTCACACACCATCAGGCTTCCAAGCAGCTCTCAAGGAAACTCAGTTTTCACACTCTATGCTTAGTGCCCTTTGAGTGCATTATCTAGGAATGAACCTGGTAGAGCATCCCACACAAACGAATGCTCCACATGCGGGTTTCACATGCCACCAACTCCACATTCACAGGCAACTTCAGTGCCACAGCCGTTTTCAGATAGCCCTCAATGCAAAGGCTCTAGACGCAAATATTGGTGTGAGAGCTAATTCAATCAAGGAAACACTGCATGTTGGTGAAGGGCATATTGAAGAAGGATCAGCCGAGTGGTTCTTGTGGGAGAACAACTCCATTTGGCTCACTAACTTCACACACCATCAGGCTTCCAAGCAGCTCTCAAGGAAACTCAGTTTTCACACTCTATGCTTAGTGCCCTTTGAGTGCCTAGGACTGAAATGAAGCTTGGTCAGCATCCCACACAAACGAATGCTCCACATGCGGGTTTCACATGCCACACCACATTCACAGGCAACTTCAGCGCCACAGCCGTTTTCAGATAGCCCTCAATGCAAAGGCTCTAGACGCAAATATTGGTGTGAGAGCTAATTCAATCAAGGAAACACTGCATGTTGGTGAAGCGCATATTGAAGAAGGATCAGCCGAGTGGTTCTTGTGGGAGAACAATTCCATTTGGCTCACTAACTTCACACACCATCAGGCTTCCAAGCAGCTCTCAAGAAAACTCAGTTTTCACACTCTATGCTTAGTGCCCTTTGAGTGCATTATCTAGGAATGAACCTGGTAGAGCATCCCACACAAACGAATGCTCCACATGCGGGTTTCACATGCCACCAACTCCACATTCACAGGCAACTTCAGTGCCACAGCCGTTTTCAGATAGCCCTCAATGCAAAGGCTCTAGACGCAAATATTGGTGTGAGAGCTAATTCAATCAAGGAAACACTGCATGTTGGTGAAGGGCATATTGAAGAAGGATCAGCCAGTGGTTCTTGTTTGAGAACAATTCCATTTGGCTCACTAACTTCACACACCATCAGGCTTCCAAGCAGCTCTCAAGGAAACTCAGTTTTCACACTCTATGCTTAGTGCCCTTTGAGTGCCTAGGACTGAAATGAAGCTTGGTGAGCATCGCACACAAACGAATGCTCCACATGCGGGTTTCACATGCCACCAACTCCACATTCACAGGCAACTTCAGAGCCACAGCCGTTTTCAGATAGCCCTCAATGCAAAGGCTCTAGACGCAAATATTGGTGTGAGAGCTAATTCAATCAAGGAAACACTGCATGTTGGTGAAGGGCATATTGAAGAAGGATCGGCCGAGTGGTTCTTGTGGGAGAACAACTCCATTTGGCTCACTAACTTCACACACCATCAGGCTTCCAGGCAGCTCTCAAGGAAACTCAGTTTTCAAACTCTATGCTTAGTGCCCTTTGAGTGCATTATCTAGGAATGAACCTGGTAGAGCATCCCACACAAACGAATGCTCCACATGCGGGTTTCACATGCCACCAACTCCACATTCACAGGCAACTTCAGTGCCACAGCCGTTTTCAGATAGCCCTCAATGCAAAGGCTCTAGACGCAAATATTGGTGTGAGAGCTAATTCAATCAAGGAAACACTGCATGTTGGTGAAGGGCATATTGAAGAAGGATCAGCCGAGTGGTTCTTGTGGGAGAACAACTCCATTTGGCTCACTAACTTCACACACCATCAGGCTTCCAAGCAGCTCTCAAGGAAACTCAGTTTTCACACTCTATGCTTAGTGCCCTTTGAGTGCATTATCTAGGAATGAACCTGGTAGAGCATCCCACACAAACGAATGCTCCACATGCGGGTTTCACATGCCACCAACTCCACATTCACAGGCAACTTCAGTGCCACAGCCGTTTTCAGATAGCCCTCAATGCAAAGGCTCTAGACGCAAATATTGGTGTGAGAGCTAATTCAATCAAGGAAACACTGCATGTTGGTGAAGGGCATATTGAAGAAGGATCAGCCGAGTGGTTCTTGTGGGAGAACAACTCCATTTGGCTCACTAACTTCACACACCATCAGGCTTCCAAGCAGCTCTCAAGGAAACTCAGTTTTCACACTCTATGCTTAGTGCCCTTTGAGTGCCTAGGACTGAAATGAAGCTTGGTCAGCATCCCACACAAACGAATGCTCCACATGCGGGTTTCACATGCCACCAACTCCACATTCACAGGCAACTTCAGCGCCACAGCCGTTTTCAGATAGCCCTCAATGCAAAGGCTCTAGACGCAAATATTGGTGTGAGAGCTAATTCAATCAAGGAAACACTGCATGTTGGTGAAGCGCATATTGAAGAAGGATCAGCCGAGTGGTTCTTGTGGGAGAACAATTCCATTTGGCTCACTAACTTCACACACCATCAGGCTTCCAAGCAGCTCTCAAGAAAACTCAGTTTTCACACTCTATGCTTAGTGCCCTTTGAGTGCATTATCTAGGAATGAACCTGGTAGAGCATCCCACACAAACGAATGCTCCACATGCGGGTTTCACATGCCACCAACTCCACATTCACAGGCAACTTCAGTGCCACAGCCGTTTTCAGATAGCCCTCAATGCAAAGGCTCTAGACGCAAATATTGGTGTGAGAGCTAATTCAATCAAGGAAACACTGCATGTTGGTGAAGGGCATATTGAAGAAGGATCAGCCGAGTGGTTCTTGTGGGAGAACAACTCCATTTGGCTCACTAACTTCACACACCATCAGGCTTCCAAGCAGCTCTCAAGGAAACTCAGTTTTCACACTCTATGCTTAGTGCCCTTTGAGTGCATTATCTAGGAATGAACCTGGTAGAGCATCCCACACAAACGAATGCTCCACATGCGGGTTTCACATGCCACCAACTCCACATTCACAGGCAACTTCAGTGCCACAGCCGTTTTCAGATAGCCCTCAATGCAAAGGCTCTAGACGCAAATATTGGTGTGAGAGCTAATTCAATCAAGGAAACACTGCATGTTGGTGAAGGGCATATTGAAGAAGGATCAGCCGAGTGGTTCTTGTGGGAGAACAACTCCATTTGGCTCACTAACTTCACACACCATCAGGCTTCCAAGCAGCTCTCAAGGAAACTCAGTTTTCACACTCTATGCTTAGTGCCCTTTGAGTGCATTATCTAGGAATGAACCTGGTAGAGCATCCCACACAAACGAATGCTCCACATGCGGGTTTCACATGCCACCAACTCCACATTCACAGGCAACTTCAGTGCCACAGCCGTTTTCAGATAGCCCTCAATGCAAAGGCTCTAGACGCAAAATATTGGTGTGAGAGCTAATTCAATCAAGGAAACACTGCATGTTGGTGAAGGGCATATTGAAGAAGGATCAGCCGAGTGGTTCTTGTGGGAGAACAACTCCATTTGGCTCACTAACTTCACACACCATCAGGCTTCCAAGCAGCTCTCAAGGAAACTCAGTTTTCACACTCTATGTTTAGTGCCCTTTGAGTGCCTAGGACTGAAATGAAGCTTGGTCAGCATCCCACACAAACGAATGCTCCACATGCGGGTTTCACATGCCACCAACTCCACATTCACAGGCAACTTCAGCGCCACAGCCGTTTTCAGATAGCCCTCAATGCAAAGGCTCTAGATGCAAATATTGGTGTGAGAGCTAATTCAATCAAGGAAACACTGCATGTTGGTGAAGGGCATATTGTAGAAGAATCAGCCGAGTGGTTCTTGTGGGAGAACAACTCCATTTGGCTCACTAACTTCACACACCATCAGGCTTCCAATCAGCTCTTAAGGAAACTCAGTTTTCACACTCTATGCTTAGTGCCCTTTGAGTGCATTGTCTAGGAATGAACCTGGTAGAGCATCCCACACAAACGAATGCTCCACATGCGGGTTTCACATGCCACCAACTCCACATTCACAGGCAACTTCAGCGACACAGCCGTTTTCAGATAGCCCTCAATGCAAAGGCTCTAGACGCAAATATTGGTGTGAGAGCTAATTCAATCAAGGGAACACTGCATGTTGGTGAAGAGCATATTGAAGAAGGATCAGCCAAGTGGTTCTTGTGGGAGAACAACTCCATCTGGCTCACTAACTTCACACACCATCAGGCTTCCAAGCAGCTCTCAAGGAAACTCAGTTTTCACACTCTATGCTTAGTGCTCTTTGAGTGCATTATCTAGGAATGAACCTGGTAGAGCATCA